>NC_083570.1:29988897-30146397 GCF_027579695.1 Neoarius graeffei
TGGTGACATTTTGCAACATCAATCTTTTTCCATTCTTCAACAATGACCTCTTTTAGTGACTGGATGCTGGATGGAGAGTGATGCTCAACTTGTCTCTTCAGAATTCCCCGTAGGTGTTCGATTGGGTTCAGATCAGGAGGCATACTTGGCCACTGAATGACTTTCACCCTATTCTTCTTCAGAAATCCAACAGTGGCCTTAGATGTGTGTTTAGTCATGTTGGAAAAGTGCACGACGACCAAGGGCATGAAGTGATGGTAGCATCTTCTCTTTCAGTATAGGGCAATACATCTGTGAATTCATGATGCCATCAATGAAATGCAGCTCCCCGACACCAGCAGCACTCATGCAGCCCCACATAAGGACACTGCCACTACCATGTTTCACTGTAGGCACTATGCATTTTTCTTTGTATTCGTCACCTTTGTGACGCCATACAGTTTTGAAGCCATCAGTTCCAAAAAACATTTATCTTGGTCTCATCACTCCAGAGTATAGAGTCCCAGTAGTCATCATCTTTGTCAGCATGGGCCCTGGCAAACACTAGGCATGCTTTTTTGTGCCTGGGCTTTAGGAGAGGCTTCTTTCGTGGACGGCATCCATGCATGTGCACGCTGCAGTGTACGCCGTATTGTGTCACGGGAAATAGTCACCCCAGTTTAGCTTTCTACTTCATTAGATAACTGCAGTGAACTTGCATGCTGATTTTCTTCAACCCTTCTCATCAGAAGATGCTCCTGCCAAGGTGTTAACTTCCATGGACGACCTGGACGTCTCTGTGAGATGGTTGCAGTTCCATCTTTCTTAAATTTTTGTACCACTTTTGCTACAGTATTCTGACTGATAAGTAAAGCTTTGCTGATGATCTTGTAGCCTTCACCTTTGTGGTGTAAAGAAATTTATTTTCTTTGGGGAATTCTGAAGAGACAAGTTGAGCATCACTCTCCATCCAGCATCCAGTCACTAAAAGAGGTCATTGTTGAAGAATGGAAAAAGATTGATGCTGCAAAATGTCGCCAACTTGTTCATTCCATGCCTAGAAGACTTGGTGCTGTCATTAAAAATCATGGAGGCCATACAAAGTACTAGATGTAGTAGTTTTTGTTGTGGGGTGTACTCATTTTTGCACCACCCTAATTTGAGTAAAACTGAAAAATGTGTAATCTAAGTTTATATTATTAACCTTACTTTCACGTTATAAGTTAAACAGATGTTATATTAAACTTTGTCTTTTCAACATTTTGGAAATTGTTTGTGTTCATTGAGATATTGTTTAAAATGTTACTTTTCAAAGGGGGTGTTCTCATTTACGCTCAGCACACACAAGCTGTCTATACACACACACACATGCGCACTGTCTATATACCCCCCCCCCCCACACACAGTATTTACATGCACACTATTTAAACACACATGCGCACTATTTACATGTACACACTCTATTTACACGCACACACACTATTTACATGCACACACACACGAACACATCCTATTTACACACACACGCGTGCACACACTACATGCGCACACCCACACAAACTATTTACACACACAAACTATTTACATGCACACGCACACAAACTATTTACATGCACACGCACACACGAACACATCCTATTTACACGCACACGCGTGCACACACTACATGCGCGCACCCACACAAACTATTTACATGCACACGCACACAAACTATTTACACGTGTGCGCACACCCACACAAACTATTTACTCGCGCACACACACACACGCACAAACTATTTATACACACACGCGCGCGCACAAACTATTTACACACACACACATGCACACAAACTATATGCACACACACGCACACAAACTATTTACATGCACGCACACAAACACACACAACCTATTTACACACATGTGCACAAACTATTTACACGCGCGCACACACATGCACCCAAACCTTTTGCACGCATGTGCGCACAAACTATTTACACACGTGCACACATGCGCACACAAACTATTTACACGTGCACACACGCGCGCACACATACGCACACATACGCACACAAACTATTTTCACACATGCACACAAACTATTTACATGCATTCACACGCACACAAACTATTTACACGTACACACACACGCACAAACTATTTACACGTACGCGTACACACACACACTATTTACATGCATACACTCACGCACACAAACTACACAAAACAAACTATTTACACATGCACACAAACTATTTAGACACGCACACAAACTATTTACATGCACACGCACACAACCTATTTGCACACGCTCACAAACTATTTACACGCGCACAAACTATTTACACGCGCACACAAACTATTTACACGCACGCACACACACTATTTACACGCACACACACACAAACTGTGCACACGCACGCGCGCACACAAATTATCTGTCTACACACACACAAACTTTGTCTTCACGCGCACACACACAAACTGTCCACACACGTGCCTGCACACAAATTGTCTACACACACACAAACTGTCTACACACACAAAGTATTTACACCCAGAATTATACACACACACACACACACACACACACACACACACACACAGAAACTATCTGCGCACACACACACGCACACACAAATTATCCACACACAGACATTAGCTACACACAACCACACATCCTAACTATTGACACACACACACACACACACAGGAATTATATGCACACAGAAATACAATCTAACTACATACAGAAACTATGTGCATACACACACACATTGTCTACACACAAACTACCTGTCTTAAGACATGCGCGCGCACAAACTATCTGCATGCACAAACTACACACACACAAACTATCTACACACTCTCACACAGAAACTATCTGCGCACATGTGTGCACACACACACACTACACACACACACTACACACAGAAAACACACACACACGAACTATCTGCGCACACACACACACACACACACACACACACACACACACACACACAGACAAATCTCTTTCCATCTTTCTATTCTCACACACCGTCAGAAATCGGGGTACAGTTGGTGATGGTCAGGTATCCACATACAATGTCACAGTTATGTCACTGGTAAAGGTGCAGTGTGCTATAAGCAGCCATTTAGAAATTGTTTACAATGTTTGGGATCTGCGGCAAAATGGTCTGCATGATTTTGTGGCATTTTAGTTTCAGCTCAGAGATGGCCCAGCTGTGAATTTAGCTTCAGTTCATCTCTGAGCATGTTTTCATCAAAGTTGAGTTGTAGCTGTAGTTTGGCAGCCAGATTTGAGTGAGTTCATCACTGTCTTTCCACGGCATCATGAAGTAGCAATTAATCATTTGTTATTGTGAAAATGAAAATTTTTCACCTATCCTGGAAAAATCTAATATACACTATTCTAACCCAATGTTGAAGATCCATCCAGGAGAACAGATCCATGCAGGAGAGAAAGTGATGTTTGAACATTTAAGACAAGTAATACGACCCAGGCTTGTAGTACTCGAGTCCAGGACTCAGGCTCGAGTCCGACTCGTGCCTGAATTTTAAGGACTCGTGACTCAACGTGGACTTGAGCACTGATGATTTGGCATAAGATATTTATATGTACATGAATTTTGTACTAATTTCGTGCAAGAGTGTTGCACCTGCCTTAGCGCATGCATCAGATAGACTCTCAGGCGCACTCCGGACAGCGCGTGGACTCTCACCTGCACAGGATTAAGGTGCAATCAGCGCACCTATATAAAAACTGTGAAAGCACACTTACTTTGAGAAGTATTGAGTTGCGTTGCTGACACATTACTGAGCCTTATTTCCTTGTTTGGTTTCCTGATCCCTAATTTCCTCTTTCTCATCTTTTGACTCTGCCTTGTCTACAATAGCCTGTTTGTGCCTCACTCGACTGCCTGTTTCACTGTTTTATGATTTTGCCTGCCATTCTGGATTGTTTACTTGTCTTGTATTAATAAACCCACCTTCTGCACTTACAGCCGTCTCCCAACCATCTCTGACAGAATATTTTGGATTCCCTGAATTCTAAGTGTTTTACGCTCCTTGTATTATTGGCTTTAAGTGCTGCATGTGACACTGTCAACCGTAGAATACTTATTGATCGGCTGCAAAGCAAAGTTGGGCTACAGGGAACTGTTCTCAAGTGGTTCAGTTCATATTTGTCAAACAGAAGTCAGCGGATTTCCATTCAGGGAACACTCTCTCTAGATGTTTTAGCCTTGAATGTGGGGTGCCTCAGGGTTCCTGTTTGGGACCTCTCTTGTTCATTATCTACACATCAAGGCTATTTGATGTTATAGAGAAACGTCTTCCGGTAGTTGATTGCTTTGCAGATAATACACAGATTTACCTAAGTTTTAAGCCAGATATTGAGGTAAATCAAGATGCATGATGAATGAGGGCAATGGAAGGTATTGCGAATATTCAGAGGTGGATGATTAGTGACAGGCTCTTATTGATGACAAAAGTGAAGTGTTACTGATTGGGTCTAAGTACCAACTTGGTAAGATAGATCTGAATTGTAGTTTGCGCGTCGGTGATATTAGTCCTGCTACCAGTCCTTGGAGTTTAGGTGTCTGGTTTGATGACAAAATGTTCATGTCAATGCATATTACAAAGGTATGTGGCAGTGCATTTTTTTTTTTTTTTTACTTGCATGATATTAAAAGAATTAAGAAGTGTTTGTCTAGGGAAGGTCTGCGTACACTTGCCCATGCTTTTATTACATCTCATCTTGATTACTGTAATAGTTTAATGTATGGACTTCTTAATGTACAGATTGCTAAGTTACAGCGTGTACAGAATGGTGCTGCAAGATTGATCATGGACATACCTAAGTATTCTCACTTAATTCCAGCATTTTATGAACTTCACTGGCTGCCTCTTATGCACAGAATTTCTTTTAAGATTCTTGTTCTTACTTTTAAAGCTATTTATGGACTGGCTCCATCATCTTAATGATGTAATTAGTATTAAACAAAAGAGCTCATACTGTTTACAGTCTAATAATAGCTTAATGTTAAGTTCTTTGGGAGGTCATGCGTAAAACACAGGGTGCTAGGTCCTTTATGTATGCCGCACCAACTTTATGGAACAGCCTTCCTCCTTGTCTCTGTGAAATTAAATCACTTTGTGTATTTAAATGCGAGTTGAAGACGCATTTGTTTATGGCTGCATTTTGATTTCATTTATGAATTTTATTAGTGGTGGTACTACTTTATTTTATTTAGTTTATTATATTTTAATTTATTTTATGGTATTTTAATTGCATCTTTTTAGCTGTTGTATTTTTTAGATAATTGGTTGTATTGATATTTATTTTTGACATTTTAAAGTGCTAAATAATTTTTCTTATCATTGTATGTAAATGGCACTATATAAACTTATATTAAATTATTATTATATTATTAAAGAGAATACACATTCATCTGTTCATACGTCATGTTCAGGAACAAACGCTTGTTAATGGCGCTAAAACAGCCACCGTCAAATGGTGCGGTTGGAGTCTTGTTCTTGGACTCGACTCGGACTCGACTCAAATTTTTTTTAATGACTTGGACTTGACTCAGACTTGAACACTGGGGACTTGAGACTGTACTCGGACTCGAAGTTTAGTGACTTGATTACAACACTGCTACAACCCTTCACTGTAGTTATGGAATGAAGGGGATTTGCATGTAATACTGCAACTTCTCCTGATGTACAAACACTTGATCTAGTGTGTGCGTGTTCATGTGTGCATAGTGCTCACCACAATTATTGGCATCCCTTGTAAAAATTAGTTAAAAGGGTTAGAAAAAAAAATTCCAAATTTTGTTGAAGTCGCTTCATCTCACACTGAAAAAATGAGAAAAATCCACTCTATAATTAAGAGATTTATTTAGAAAAAAACAAATCTCTTATCAAGAAATATTTTAACCATAAACACGTGCCACAATTATTTGCACCCCTGAAAATTATAGTGAACAGAATGTAGCTGAAGCACATTTCCCATTAACTTGTATATTTCTGAGTTGATTGGAGTGTGTAAAAACTTTCAAGCATGACTTTCTGATAAATTGGAGTACAAATATGAGGTGACAGAGGCCATTTTCAGGTGAGTAGCTATTTTTTAAATAACCATTCTTTGACTTGAATGAAGGTCAACACACTTCTTCATTTGGTTTGTGCGCTGTCTTATCTTTCCCATATTGATGGATGAAATTAACATGGGACACATAAGATCCCATCAACATGGGAAAGATAAGACAACACACAAACCAAATGAAGAAGTGTGTTGACATTCATTCAAGTCATGGAATGGTTATTTAAAATAGCTATTCACCTGAAAATGTCCATTTCTACTGTTAGGGTGATGATAAAAAAGTGGACATCAACTGGAACTGTTACAAACTTGCCTATAAGATGACCCAAGTTTATTTTGCCCCCATGTACAGTGAAGAGGATGGTAAGAGAGACAAAAAAAATCCCCAAGGATCATTGTTAGGGAATTATAAGAAAAAACTAAAATCTTGTAAGTCTCCAAGACCACCATCAGATACCACCTCTATACCAACAGATTATTTGGAAGGTATACTGGGGGGGAGGGACCTTTTCTGTCAATTAACCACCAATGTAAGTACCTTGAGCGTGCGAAATGCTACTACTTCTTTGACTGGAACAGTCTTCTGTGGTCTGATGAAATGAATTGAGCTTTTTGGCAATAAACACTCAAGGTGGGTTTGGCATAAAAAGGCAGATGGCTATTATGAAAATAAACTTATTCCAACTGTAAAACATGGTGGAGGTTCTGTGATATTACAAAGCTGTTTTTCTTCTAAAGACCCTGGAAATCTTATTAGGGTACATGGCATAATGGACTCCATGAAATACCAAAAGATTTTAAGTCACAATCTGGCTGCCTCTGCCAGGAAACTAAAACCGGGTTGTCATTCAATGAGCCGAAGCATACGTCCAAATCATACAAAAAAAAAAAAGTCTCAGTGCTGTTTTATTGGGACTTTATTGGTTGAAAGTAATTATTTCTTAATGAGTGATTTGTTTTTCTTTAAATACATTTATTTTAGTTAAAGGGTGGATTTTTCTCATTTTTTCAGTTTAAGAAAAAGCTACTTCACCAAAAGCGTTTTTTTTTTTGTTGTTGTTTTATTTTAATTCTGAGCCTTTTTACTAATCTTTACAAGGGGTGCCAATAATAGTGGAGGGTACTGTGTGTGTTGTATATACATTTATAAAAGGTACATGCACACGAGTGTATTTACTGGGAAATACACCACTTGTATTTTTCATATGAACTACATCTGGAACATTGACATATTTCAGTAATATTGGCTGGCATTGAGTGGTACAGTGGTGCTTGAAAGTTTGTGAACCCTTTAGAATTTTCTATATTTCTGCATAAATATGACCTAAAACATCATCAGATTTTCACACAAGTCCTAAAAGTAGATAAAGAGAACCCAGTTAAACAAATGAGACAAAAATAGAATACTTGGTCATTTATTTATTGAGGAAAATCATCCAGTGTAACATATCTGTGAGTGGCAAAAGTATGTGAACCTCTAGGATTAGCAGTTAATTTGAAGGTGAAATTAGAGTCAGGTGTTTTCAGTCAATGGGATGACAATGAGGAGTGAGTGGGCATCCTGTTTTATTTAAAGAACAGGGATCTATCAAAGTCTGATCTTTACAACACATGTTTGTGGAAGTGTATTATGGCATGAACAAAGGAGATTTCTGAGGACCTCAGAAAAAAGTGTTGTTGATGCTCATCAGGCTGAAAAAGGTTATAAGAGCATCTCTAAAGAGTTTGGACTCCACCAATCCACAGTCAGAGAGACTGTGTACAAATGGAGGAAATTCAAGACCATTGTTACCCTCCCTAGGAGTGGTAGACCAACAAAGATCACTCCAAGAACAAGGCGTGTAATAGTCGGTGAGGTCACAAAGGACCCCAGGGTAACTTCTAAGCAACTGAAGGCCTCTCTCACATTGGCTAATGTTAATGTTCATGAGTCCACCATCAGGAGAACACTGAACAACAATGGTGTGCATGGCAGGGTTGCAAGGAGAAAGCCACTGCTCCCCAAAAAGAACATTGCTGCTCGTCTGCTGTTTGCTAAAGATCACGTTGACAAGCCAGAAGGCTATTGGAAAAATGTTTTGTGGATGGATGAGACCAAAACAGAACTTTTTGGTTTAAATGAGAAGTGTTATGGTTGGAGAAAGGAAAACTGCATTCCAGCAGAAGAACTTTATCCCATCTGTGAAACATGGTGGTGGTACTATCATGGTTTGGGCCTGTTTTGCTGCATCTGGGCCAGGACGGCTTGCCATCATTGATGGAACAATGAATTCTGAATTATACCAGCGAATTCTAAAGGAAAATGTCAGGACATCTGTCCATGAACTGAATCTCAAGAGAAGGTGGGTCATGCAGCAAGACAACGACCCTAAGCACACAAGTCGTTCTACCAAAGAATGGTTAACCCTTTGGTGACTGACCCCTTGAAAATGGTTCCTCCAGGAACGATGACGTTTCAGTTGTCAAGACAACGGAAAAACTAAAATACAAAAACAGAAAGATACGTCACAATGCTCTTGTGCACAAAACAAAATGCTCTTGTATTTGTATTTGTATTTTAGTTTTTCCGTTGTCTTGACAACTGAAACGTCATGGTTCCTGGAGGAACCATTTTCAAGGGGTCAGTCACCAAAGGGTTAAAGAAGAATAAAGTTAATGTTTTGGAATGGCCAAGTCAAAGTCCTGAGCTTAATCCAATCGAAATCTTGTGGAAGGACCTGAAGTGAGCAGTTCATGTGAGGAAACCCACCAACATCCCAGAGTTGAAGCTGTTCTGTACGGACGAATGGGCTAAAATTCCTCCAAGCCGGTGTGCGGGACTGATCAACAGTTACCGCAAACGCTTAGTTGCAGTTATTGCTGCACAAGGGGGTCACACCAGATACTGAAAGCAAAGGTTCACATACTTTTGCCCCTCACAGATATGTAATATTGGCTCATTTTCCTCAATAAATAAATGACCAAGTATAATATTTTTGTCTCATTTATTTAATTTGGTTCTCTTTATCTACTTTTAGGACTTGTGTGAAAATCTGATGATGTTTTAGGTCATATTTATACAGAAATATAGAAAATTCTAAAGGGTTCACAAACTTTCAAGCACCACTGTATATCAGATATATTCCATTCAGCTCACATGATGATATTGAATGAGTTGAAGATGAGTTCAGTATCATGCTACCTGAATGGAATATATCTGACATACAACCCAAAAAAGCCATTATTATTATTATTATTATTATTATTATTATTATTATTATTATTATTATTATACTACATTCCTTTCAGTTGTTTGATGCATCTTTCTCTTTCAAAATTCTCTCAAAATCTTCCGTATTTAAGAAAGCAAACCTGGTGGCCATGTTTGTTTCCAAATTGTCACAGTCGCTCGCAAGAACAGAAGTTTTACATCTGGGCAATTCCAGCGTTATGGACGTGACACTTGAACTCAAAATGGCAACAAATGACCCAGTGCATGTTTTATTGTCTCCCAGTATTTAAACAGGTGTTGCATATTTTAAGGCTGTACCATACTGGAGAAGTGATAGAACAAGAACAATTCCCATAGTACATCTAGGGCATGCCAGAAAGTGCCAATAAAAGATGCGTTATGGATGTGACAGAAAAAGTATCACTTTTCTTGGGTGACTGTACATTTTTATCAAACTCTGTGAAATTGTAAACCTAATGTCGAAATGGAGATATCCATTTGATAGAGGGGTCCAAGGTGAATATTAAAAAATCTTTGTTTAAAATATTTTGTATTTCATGCAGAGTTTCAGAAGGAAAAGTCAGCGTTATGGATGTGACGAAATTTCGTTATGGATGTGACGCGTCTGAAATAGACATGGCATATGTTTAGAAAATCAGCAATTTAACCACCATAACCCTTTGAAAAACTCTAAATATCAGCTAAAACTATCAAAGTTCTTAAATAATATTTAGGATGGCTATTGTTTTGCTGTTTTGTGGATTTTAGCATACATTTCTGTGGCTTGTGGCAATAATATAGAATTGTACATGATCAAAGTTGATTTTAGCTTGGGGTTTACATTATAAGAAAGAAAGACTGACAGTGACACATTAGGTTGGTTACAAATTGGTTCAACTTATTCACATCTGTAAAATACAGGCCTAGGTGAGATCTCTGGGAGTGGTTTTGATGTATTACATGTTGCTTTATTTTTGCATGGTGAGGTTGACATTTACATGGAATTGCCCATCTCCAACGTGTGCTGTCATGTCTTGACAACCATGCAATATCGTAAACCATATTCAGCACTCATTCTCCATTGGGTAGAGTGATGTAATAGATGTAGGATCAGCAATATGCTAACAATATTGCATGCTATCAAACCAAATGAGTAAAATCCACTACAAGGGAATAGAATACATGTTTTTAGTCCATTGAAAAGTGTCGTGTATGTATAATAATATCCAATATCTCACTAGTGAAGATATCGATGAATTGTTTTGATACATTTCCGTATGTTTTGCTTGTGAATGTGTCTATATAATAAAAACACATGTTGGATTGAAGATATGAATTTTTTTTCTTCTCATGTTGAAAAACTCATTCTTTCATATAAAATACATTGCAGATCTGAGAAACATTTAGACTGTGGAAACGCATCTACTGATGCAGCTGGACACATCGTCAGTGATGTTCCTGGAATCATTGGGTGTTTCGGGTCTTTCAACATCATACATCCTCATCCAGGTGACCCAGCCAGGGCTGATCAGACCCCAGCTTGTGTCCAGATGGCATGCTAGCTACCACGACTCCATGGTTCTCCTCTCTTGAGCCACAGCCATCTTGAGGCCCTCTCTGCCACTTCGACGGTATTGCGGATGGCTCTCCTCTTCTGCTGTCCGACAATGCCTAAACACCCCAGTGCGCTGGCCAAGGACCAGGCCGCAAAGCCTCTGCAGCCTACCTCAACTGGAAGGCACTTTGCCCTCCATCCTGACTGCTGGCAGTCATTGACCAGCCCCGTGTACTTGGAGAGCTTCCTTTCAAAAGCTTCTTCCAGGCGGTCTTCCCACGGGACTGTCAGCTCCAGCATTACGACCTGCTTGGTGGCCTCAGATACAAGGACGATATCAGGACGGAGGGTGGTGACTGCAATGTGGCCGGGGAACTTCAGTTGTTTTTCAAGGTCCACTAGCAGCTGCCAGTCTCTTGCAGAGGTCAGGATGCCTGCTGGTGCTTTCTTTGCTCGGGCAACCTGCTCCCCAGCCCTGACAAAGGCGATGGTATACTTGGGGGGGCGCAGCTGTTTTGCCCATACCAGTCCTGTTGATGGCTTCAGTGATGGTCTTCAGGACTTGGTCATGCCTCCACCAGTAACGTCCTTCTCCAAGTGCTGTTGTGCAGCAGCTAAGAACATGTTCCAAGGTGCCTCTCTTGGAACACAATGGGCAAGCTGGTGACTCTGCAAGACCCCATGCATGCAGGTTTGATGGACTGGGCAACACATCGTACACTGAAGTTAACAAAAAACAACCCTACAACGAAAGAGGAAAAAATAGCACACGCTTGCTTGGCTGTAGGAAATATTCGTTTTCCCTCCACACATTGTTTTTGATACTCCAGTGCATATTTGACCAAATATTGGGGGAAAAAAGTGTGTGTGTATACAATAATGCAGCGCTTTCATTAATCTAGGTGATCAGTTCATGATTTTTTTTTTTGTTGAAAAACTCATTCTTTCATATAAAATACATTGCAGATCTGAGAAACATTTAGAGAATATTGGATGGCTTTTTTTTGTGGTATATCAGATGTACCATTTGGCTAGCATGATATTGAACTAGTCGAAGACAAGTTCAGTATCATGCTAGGTGAATGGAATGTATCTGATATATCACAAAAAATCCAGCCAATAGTATTATTATTAGTAGTATACATACACATTTGATGGAACAATTATAGATTTTACAAAAAGTTAATAACAGGGTTATTAAAGTTTAAAAGGGTATTAAAAGTTAATAACTTACCAATATTGAATGCTGATTCTGGTTGAATTTATGTTGTCAATGTTCTGTCAATCCAACATACATGTACAAAGTCAAAGTTCTAACAAAAAAAAAAGGAAAAATGTCCAAAAAGCCTGAAGAACAGCCTTGCAAAGCCCTACAAGAACAATCATACAGCTATATACAAGCTATATACAGGTTGACAGTTCAAGTTCAAAGTTACTTTTGAGAGTAGTTAATTGTTACATTGCCTCGTCATGTCTCTTCTTCATTTGCTTTATCCGGGGCTGGGTCGCGGAGGCAGCAGTCTGAGCATGGAAGCCCAAACTTCCCTTTCCCCAGACACCTCGGCCAGCTCCTCGGGAAGAATACCGAGGCGTTCCCAAGCCAGCCGAGAGACATAGTCCCTCCAGCGTGTCCTGGGTCTTCCCCGGGGCCTCCTCCCAGGGGGACATGCCTGGAACACCTCCCCAGGGAGGCGTAAGGAGGCATCCGAAGGAGATGCCTGAGCCACCTCAGCTGATTCCTCTTGATGTGGAGGAGCAGCGGCTCTACTCCGAGCTCCTCCTGAGTGACTGTGCTTCTCACCCTATCTCTAAGGGAGCGCCCAGCCACCCTGCGAAGGAAACTCATTTCGGCCGCTTGTATCCACGATCTTGTTCTTTCGGTCATTACCCAAAGCTCATGACCATAGGTGAGAGTCGGAACGTAGATCGACCGGTAAATCGAGAGCTTCACCTTTTGGCTCAGCTCCTTCTTCACCACGACGGACCGGTAAAGCCTCCGGTGCAGAGGCTGCACCGATCCGCCTGTCGATCTTGCGCTCTATCCTTCCCTCACTCGTGAACAAGATCCTGAGATACTTAAACTCCTCCACTTGAGGGCAAGCCACCCTTTTCCAGTCGAGAACCATGGCCTCGGACTTGGAGGTGCTGATTCTCATCCCAGCCGCTTCACACTTGACTGCAAACCGCCCCAGTGCATGCTGAAGGTCCTGGTTTGAAGAAGCCAACAGGACAACATCATCCGCAAAAAGCAGAGATGAAATCCTGTGGTTCCCAAACAGGATTCCTTCCAGCCCCTGGCTGCATCTAAAAATTCTGTCCATAAAAATTATGAACAGAACCAGTGACAAAAGGCAGCCCTGCCAGAATCCAACATGCATGTATTACAGGTCTGACTTACTGCCGGTAATGTGAACCAGACTCCTGCTCCGTTCGTATAGGGACCGGACAGCCCTTAGCAAAGAGCACTGAACCCCATACTCCCGAAGCACCTCCCACAGAATACCCCGAGGGACACGGTCAAATGCCTTCTCCAGATCCACAAAGCACATGTGGACTGGTTGGGCAAACTCCCATGAACCCTCTAGCACCCTATGAAGGGTATAGAGCTGGTCCAGTATTCCAAGACCAGGACAAAAACCGCATTGTTCCTCCTGGATCCGAGGTTCGACTATTGGCCAAATTCTCCTCTCCAGTACCCTGGAGTAAACCTTCCCGGGGAGGCTGAGAAGTGTGATTCCCCTATAATTGGAGCACACTGTCCGGTCCCCTTTCTTAAAAAGAGGGACCACCACCCCAGTCTGCCACTCCAGAGGCACTGTCCCCGACTGCCACGCGATGCTGCAGAGGCGTGTCAGCCAAGACAGCCCCACAACATCCAGAGACTTGAGATACTAGGGGCGGATCTCATCCACCCCCGGTGCCTTGCCACCGAGGAGCTTGAAAACCACCTCAGTGACTTCGGCTTGGGTAATGGACGAGTCCACCTCTGAGTCATCAACCTCCGCTTCCTCAATGGAAGACGTGATGGTGGGATTGAGGAGATCCTTGAAGTATTCCTTCCACCGCCCGACAATGTCCCCAGTCGAGGTCAACAGCTCCCCACCCGCACTGTAAACAGTGTTGGTAGAGTACTGCTTCCCCCTCCTGAGGTGCCGGACGGTTTGCCAGAATTTCTTCGAGGCCGACCGATAGTCCTCCTCCATGGCCTCACCGAACTCCTCCCAGTTCCGAGTTTTTGCCTCCGTAACTGCCCGAGCTGCGGCACGCCTGGCCTGCCGATACCCATCAGCTGCCTCCGGAGGCCAACATGGCCCGATAGGACTCCTTCTTTAGCTTGACAACCCCTCCTAGAACTGCCACCTTATTGTGGTGGAGGGGTTTGTGTGCTTGAATGATCCTAGGAGCTATGTTGTCGGGGGCATTACGCCCCTGTTAGGGTCTCCCAAGGCAGACAGGTCCTAGGTGACAGGCCAGACCAAGAGCAGTTCACCAAAACCCTTATGGATAAAAAAAAAAAAAATCAAGGACCGTGACGTCGCCTGGTATGGCATAGCCGGGGCCCCACCCTGGAGCCAGGCCCGGGGTTGGGGCTTGTATGCGAGCACTTGGTGGCCGGGCCTGTACCCACGGGGCCCGGCCGGGCTCAGCCCGAAGTGGTGACGTGGGCCCGACCTCCTGTGGGTTCACCACCCACAGAGGTAGCCGTAGGGGGCTGGTGCAGTGTGGATTAGCAGGCCTAGACATTAGCATTTACCATTGGTGGCCCATTGGACCAGTGGAATTGAAAAGTTACTGGCTCAAATGGGAAATGGCCTGAATGCGCGCGGTACCTGAACCACGGCTGCCGCAGGCAGCCGCTGCAAGCACCACAGGTGCTTGCACAAAGAGGGGGGTCCGGGGGCCCTCCCCTGGAAAATTTTGATTTTTCAATTCGTGCATTCTGGTCCATTTTAAGGTGAAATTAATGAAAATAAGATTATTCATATTTTGTTAACATTATTATATCTTTATTGTTTGTTCACATTGATATTTTATTGTTTGCATTTCTTGTTCTATCAATTTCTTAGTTACATTTAAAACTTTCCTTTGCTCTTGTTCTCTGTTCGTTTAACACATGCTGTTGGTTACTGTTTTACATTAACAATTGTTTGTATAAGTTTTAGAATAAGCTACAGTGGGGCAAAAAAGTATTTAGTCAGTCACCAATTGTGCAAGTTCTCCCACTTAAAAAGATGAGAGAGGCCTGTAATTTTCATCATAGGTATACCTCAACTATGAGAGACGAAATGAGAAAAAAAAATCCAGAAAATCACATTGTCTGTCTGATTTTTAAAGAATTTATTTGCAAATTATAGTGGAAAATAAGTTTTTGGTCAATAACAAAAGTTCATCTCAATACTTTGTTATATACCCTTTGTTGGCAATGACAGAGGTCAAACGTTTTCTGTAAGTCTTCACAAGGTTTTCACACACTGTTGCTGGTATTTTGGCCCATTCCTCCATGCAGATCTCCTCTAGAGCAGTGATATTTTGGGGCTGTCACTGGGCAACACGGACTTTCAACTCCCTCCAAAGATTTTCTATGGGGTTGAGATCTGGAGACTGGCTAAGCCACTCCAGGACCTTGAAATGCTTCTTACGAAGCCGCTCTTTCTTTGCCCGGGCGGTGTGTTTGGGATCATTGTCATGCTGAAAAACCCAGCCACGTTTCATCTTCAATGCTCTTGCTGATGGAAGGAGGTTTTCACTCAAAATCTCATGATACATGGCCCCATTCATTCTTTCCTTTACACGGATCAGTCGTCCTGGTCCCTTTGCAGAAAAACAGCCCCAAAGCATGATGTTTCCACCCCCATGCTTCACAGTAGGTATGGTGTTCTTTGGATGCAACTCAGCATTCTTTCTCTTTCAAACACGACAAGTTGAGTTTTTACCAAAAAGTTCTATTTTGGTTTCATCTGACCATATGATATTCTCCCAATCCTCTTCTGGATCATCCAAATAGCAAACTTCAGATGGGCCTGGACATGCACTGGCTTAAGCAGGGGGACACGTCTGGCACTGCAGGATTTGAGTCCCTGGTGGCGTAGTGTGTTACTGATGGTAGCCTTTGTTACTTTGGTCCCAGCTCTCTGCAGGTCATTCATTAGGTCCCCCCGTGTGGTTCTGGGATTTTTGCTCACCGTTCTTGTGATCATTTTGACCCCACAGGGTGAGATCTTGCGTGGAGCCCCAGATCGAGGGAGATTATCAGTGGTCTTGTATGTCTTCCATTTTCTAATAATTGCTCCCACAGTTGATTTCTTCACACCAAGCTGCTTACCTATTGCAGATTCAGTCTTCCCAGCCTGGTGCAGGTCTACAATTTTGTTTCTGGTGTCCTTTGACAGCTCTTTGGTCTTGGCCATAGTGGAGTTTGGAGTGTGACTGTTTGAGGTTGTGGACAGGTGTCTTTTATACTGATAACGAGTTCAAACAGGTTCCATTAATACAGGTAACGAGTGGAGGACAGAGGAGCCTCTTAAAGAAGTTGTTACAGGTCTGTGAGAGCCAGAAATCTTGCTTGTTTGTAGGTGACCAAATACTTATTTTACCGAGGAATTTACCAATTAATTCATTAAAAATCCTACAATGTGATTTCCTGGATTCTTTCCCCCCATTCTGTCTCTCATAGTTGAAGTGTAGCTATGATGAAAATTACAGGCCTCTCTCATCTTTTTAAGTGGGAGAACTTGCACAATTGGTGGCTGACTAAATACTTTTTTGCCCCACTGTAAGTCTTGCCTCACCATGCTATAAACTAACTTGTTTATAGAATAAGCTTTGCCTGTAACCCACCCTGTGTGATGTAGACATATTTTCCTTTTTTGTCATGGTTTCAACTTTGGCTCATATATTCTCAACATTGTAGATATTGAATTCTGACCATTGTAGATATTCTTATAGAAATAGAAGTACAATGAATTTTTAAATACACCTTTATATAATAGCCACAAGACGCACACAGGCCAGTCCCAAGTCTGGATGAAAGGTGAGGGTGGCATACTAACCCTTATCATGCTGGATTTAAATGGGCATTTTTATTGCCTATGAAGAAATTTTATTTCTTAATTAATAAAATATCATGAGAATCATTGACAAACCATACAGTTCCTGAAAGGTTGGACTTTGGGGAATAATCTAGTGAGATTTTTGCAAAGTCTTACCTGCTCAGGGGTGATTTATAACCCTAATTACCTGTTAATTAGCTAATTAACAGGTATGCTCAGGTGAGCCAAAAAGGGGTGAAATGTTATTTTTTTAAATAAGACAAGATATAAACACCAAATTTTCAGGATATGTCCTTAGGGGAACTAGTAGTAAATTTTTGCTAATTCGGCTCATTTGCATAAGCGTTGCCATGGCAACAGCAGATACCCAAGCAACTGGGGGTATACTGGGTTTAGCATGGTCTGGTTGTACCAGAGAGGGTCAGAATAGTTATTATTTGTTGTAATGAACTAATGTAGACTAGGCGTGTGCAAAATAATCGTCATGACAATGCATCGCGATACTAACTTTCACGATATACTGTATCGATTCTTGACGGCAAATATCGATTATTAATTTTAAAAAATGAATAAATAAAATTGTATGAATGGTTGGCGAACATCAGCCAAAAACAAGTAGAATACAACTTCCAGTCCTGTAGATGTCGCCGTGGAGTTTTTGACGCCTGCTGCCTTCATGCCAGTGGCATTTCCGGCGGCGGGCTACTGTGACCTAGACATTCTGCATAGACATCATATGCGACTGCGACTCTGTTTACAAATTCCAACATGGAAGAAACCGAAAAGATTCGTCCGCCTCCGTCAAATTTTAAAGCTGATGTTTGGGCACATTTCGGCTTCAAAAACAAAGAGGGTAAAAATGAAATTGACATGACAAACGCAATTTGCAGGTACTGTAACACGATGATGAAGTATTGTGGGAACACAACAAACTTAAGAGCACACGTGCAGAGGCGCCATCCAGAAAAACTGCAACAGCAGCAAGCACCGCAACCCATGACAAGACAAACGACCGTTGATAGCAAACTTGCACCTTCATCTGCACGTGCCAGAAAAATCACTGAGTCGATTGACGAGTTTATTTGCCAGGATTTACGGCCATACAGCGTGGTTGAGAACAGTGGGTTCAGAAATATGATAAACATACTCCAATCCAATCCCAATCCACTTTATTTATATAGCACAATTTTAACAAACACGGGGTTTCCAAAGTGCTGTACACCACAACAGTAAACAGTAGACAAAAATAAATAAATGAATAAAATCAACAATAAATAAAATAAGTATAAAATAAGTAAAAACAGTAAAATAAGTATAAAATAAGTAAAAACTCATAACCCACCCAACACTTCTACATCACATCAACACACCATCCAGTGTCCAAAGGCCAAATGAAAAAGGTGGGTTTTTATCATAGTTTTAAAAAGAGACAAAGATGGGGCTTGTCTAATGTGGAGTGGCAAAGCATTCCACAATTTTGGGGCTGCTACAGCAAAGGCACGTTCTCCTCTGTTTTTTAACCTGGTTCGGGGTACAGCCAAAAGCAACTGGTCAGCTGACCTAAGAGAACGGCTGGGAATGTAAGGTTGTAGCAGCTCAGAGAGGTATGGTGGGGCAAGGCCATTTAAAGCTTTAAAAGCAAACAAAAGTATTTTAAAATGAATCCTAAAATGAACAGGTAACCAGTGCAGTGAGGCCAGAATAGGTGTAATGTGGTCATACTTTCTGGTGTTCGTTAAGAGGCGAGCGGCAGCATTTTGCACTAATTGCAAACGGGCAATGGAGGACTCACTAACTCCCATATATACCCATATATACTCGAGCCTTGCTATGTGATCCCGAGCTGAAAACAATTTTAATGGTCCCAGACATGTATGAAGAGGTAAAGCTACAAGTTAAAAAATCCCTTGCCTCCGCAGAAAGCGTTGCCCTCACATGCGATGGGTGGACTTCGCGAGCCACGGAGCCATACCTCACCATAACATCGCACCACATTGACGAGAGCTGGGAGTTAGTTTCCCATGTGTTACAGACTAGGGCTATGTTTGAGTCCCACACCGGCACTAACATTGCCCAGGTGCTGAGAGCGGCGCTGGAAGAATGGGAGTTGATTAACAAAGACCCTGCAATAGTAACAGACAATGCTTCGAATATGACCATCGCTGCACAGCTGGCAGAAATGCCACATTTCAGGTGTTTTGCTCACACCCTGAATTTGGCATCCCAGCGTGCCCTGAAGCTCCCCACTGTCACTAGATTGCTAGGGAGAGTAAGACGGGTGACAGCTTTTTTCAGACGCAGCACTGTTGCGTCCCACGTACTGCGTGAGAAGCAAACTTTGCTGAATCTCCCTCGCCACAAATTGATTACAGACAATTCATCGATATCCTCATGAAGGAGATGTTGGAAAATGTTACTTAGTGTCCCGAATGTATCTCATATGAAAAACGAGTGCCATATTTCCCAGTAAAACTCTCATGTCTATATAATAAATAACACATATAGTTAATGCTATCTAAAACAGAATGGTGTCAGCATTAACTTTTTCAGCAGTTTGTGCTACAGTAGCTGTTCTGTGGGATTCAACCATATGGGCTAGCCTTTGTGTCCCATGTAAATCAACACTTTGCCAGTTCACCGGTTATCCTTCCTTGAACCACTTTTGGTAGGTACTAACCACTGCATACCAGGAACACCCCACAAGATGTGACATTTTGGAGATGCTCAGACCCAGTCTAGCCATCACAATTTGGCCCTTGTCAGATCCTTACACTTGCCCATTTTTCCTGCTTCCAACACATCAACTTCAAGAACTGACTTTTCTCTTAACACCAAATATATCCTATCCCCTGACAAGTGCCAATGTAATGAGATGATCTTATTCACTTCACCTGTCAGTAGTCATAATGTGATAGCTGATCGGTGTCAGATGTGGTTGTAACAGGCAAGATAGTTATTTAACTAATATTTAGCAGTTTTGGTAACACGTGTTGACCATAAACCTAGCAGAGGTTAGAATATGCTTCCAGTACACTTCCCAAGTTGAAACATTAAATCACAGACCACTGCTCTCATCAAAAAAATGAGGGTGCAAAAATTACCTGTTTGGTAATGGTAAGATGATCCGCAGTTTGTGCTTGCTCATTATTTCAGATTGTTGTGGTTTGTCATGACTAAACAGCCTAGTCTCTAATTAATGTGTAACCTTAAACAAAACTCCCTACCATTTTACACACACACACACACACACACACACACACACACACACACACACACACGCGCACACACCCCTTCTCCAATTCCAAAAAAGTTAGGGTGCTGTGTAAAATGTAAATGAAAACAGAATGTGATGATTTGCAAATCATGAAAACCCCAGCTTTCATTGAAAATAGTACAAAGATCCAATGTTGAAAATGAGAAATTTTGTTTTATGAAAAATATATGCTCATTTTGAATTTGATGCCAGCAACACATTTCAAAAAAGTTGAGACAAGGGCATGTTTACCACTGTGTTGCGTCGGCTCTCCTTTTAACAACTGTGGCAGCCGCTCAAGAAACCCTCTGCCATCTCTCTGTATCGCTCCTCACTCTGTCATCCCGATGGTACTGAAGAGAAAGTGGTACTTCAGCACCCCTGTTTTGGACCATCACATCCAGCGTGGCCAAATGGCAGAGCCTGCCAACTACACACAACTGACTCCACTCAAGCGGCGCTGCTTTCTACCCTTCTCAAGCAGCCAGGGGAGTATAAATATATGTCGCCCACCAAACAGGTCAGTGATCTTTGAACTACAAAAGCTTGCTGATTCCTCTCTCCCCTCTGTCTCCAGGTGATGATGATGATGAGGAAACACAGCTGCCCTGAAAGCTCCCATGGGTTGACTCCACTGCTTCAGCTGAAACCTGTAATGCTCTGGAAGATCGACCCGTGCTCCTGCCAAGCCTGACTGTGACCCAACGCTTGGCTGGCTCACTCCTGCACTCAATGCACCGCACTTGTAGTTTCCCTGATGCCTTGTATGCTTATTTTTAACAGTTGTTAACATATATACAGTATTTTTGTCTCAGGGGAGATAATTTGGCTGGGTTGTTTTTATTTTTATTTTTTTTGGCAGTAGTAGTACTAGGGCGGCACGGTGGTGTAGTGGTTAGTGCTGTCGCCTCACAGCAAGAAGGTCCGGGTTCGAGCCCCATGGCTGATGAGGGCCTTTCTGTGCGGACTTTGCATGTTCTCCCCGTGTCCGCGTGGGTTTCCTCTGGGTGCTCCGGTTTCTCCCACAGTCCAGAGACATTGACCGTAGGTGTGAATGTGAGTGTGAATGGTTGTCTGTGTCAGCCCTGTGATGACCTGGCGACTTGTCCAGGGTGTACCCCGCCTTTCGCCCGTAATCAGCTGGGATAGGCTCCAGCTTGCCTGCGACCCTGTAGAACAGGATAAAACGGCTAGAGATAATGAGATGAGATGAGTAGTAGTACTAGTTCTTGTGTTGCAGCTTGTAATCCCTGTGCTAGCTCCTGGGGGACTTGCTGCTGCTGCTGCTGGAGACTGGTTTGGAGGAGGTGCTGCAGCAGAGACTTCATGCAGAAGGTGGGTGTTCTTTCCTGTGTTTACCACTGTGGTAACTTGGAGGCTGTGGTGGGTGAACACAAACACCAGACCCATGGTTTGAGGAACATACTGCTCATTGTGGATTATGCACCTGTTACCCCAAGGCAGTCCCACTACAGAAGGCCACATCCAAAAACATCGCCCAGGATCTGGTTCTGCTATTCTCCCTCATGGGCCTCCCCAGTGAACTTCACACCTACCAAGGTATGCCTTTCATGTCTAAGTTGATGGCAGATGTATATTGGTTGTTGCAGATGAACCAGAGCCGCACCTCAGTGTACCATCCACAGACCGACAAATTGGCGGAAAGATTTAACCAGACCATGAAGAGGATGCTCTGGCATTTAGTGAAAGAGGATGGTAGGAACTGGGACCTCTTTCTATCCTATGTGCTGTTTGTGGTCAGGGAAACTCCATAGGCATTCACTGGCTTCACCCCTTTCAAGCTGCTCTTTGGGAGGAGGCCCTGGGGCTTGCTGGACATGGTGAAGGTGTGGGAAGAGCAACCATTCCCTTTCAAAACTACCATCAAACATGTCCAAGAAATGCAGGACCATATTGAAAGGGTCACACCCCTCGTCTACCAGCATATGCTCAAGGCCCAAGCTGAGCAGGGTGAGCAGCTGCCCTGCCGAACACTGGGAGTTCCAGCTCAGAGACCATGTTTTCTTATTGGTCCTATTAGCCAACTGCAAGTTCCTGGCAAGGTCCTTTCACTGTGGCGGAGCGGGTCAGTTCCATCAACTTCCATCTGTAACAACCAGGTAAGAGAAAATCCACCCAAACCAACCACATCTTTTTCTTCTTTTTCATGCTGTTTTCCTTCACATGGAGTGGTCAGTGACATTAATTATCTTTCTCCATTTTTTTCTGTCCAGTGTATCTCTCTCTTGCAATCTCTTCTCCTTCGTATTATCACTCACACAGTTGTTCCACCTTCTCTGCTATCTTACTCTGCTCCTTGTTCCTTCAACTGGCTTCTTATAGATGAATGAAGCCCTCACTCCTGTATACGGTGGTGCTTGAAAGTTTGTGAACCCTTTAGAATTTTCGATATTTCTGCATAAATATGACCTAAAACATCATCAGATTTTCACACAAGTCCTAAAAGTAGATAAAGAGAACCCAGTTAAACAAATGAGACAAAAATATTCTACTTGGTCATTTATTTATTGAGGAAAATGATCCAAAATTACAGATATGTGAGTGGCAAAAGTATGTGAACCTTTGCTTTCAGTATCTGGTGTGACCCCCTTGTGCAACAATAACTGCAACTAAACATTTCTGGTAACTGTTGATCAGTCCTGCACACCGGCTTGGAGGAATTTTAGGCCATTCCTCCGTATAGAACAGCTTCAGCTATGGGATGTTGGTAGGTTTCCTCACATGAACTGCTCACTTCAGGTCCTTCCACAACATTTTGATCGGATTAAGGTCACTTTGGCCATTCCAAAACATTAACTTTATTCTTCTTTAACCATTCTTTGGTCGAACGGCTTGTGTGCTTAGGGTCATTGTCTTTCTGCATGACCCACCTTCTCTTGAGATTCAGTTCATGGACAGATGTCCTGACATTTTCCTTTAGAATTTGCTGGTATAATTCAGAATTCATTGTTCCATCAATGATGGCAAACCGTCCTGGCCCAATGCAGGAAAACAGGCCCAAACCATGATACTATCACCACCATGTTTCACAGATGGGATAAGGTTCTTATGCTGGAATGCAGTGTTTTCCTTTTTCCAAACATAACACTACTCATTTAAACCAAAAAATTCTATTTTAGTCTCATCCCTCCACAAAACATTTTTCGAATAGTCTTCTGGGTTGTCCACATGATCTTTAGCAAACTGCAGGTGAGCAGCAATGTTCTTTTTGGAGAGCAATGGCTTTCTCCTTGCAACCCTGCCGTGCACACCATTGTTGTTCAGTGTTCTCCTGATGGTGGACTCATGAACATTAACATTAGCCAATGTGAGAGAGGCCTTCAGTTGCTTAGAAGTTACCCTGGGGTCCTTTGTGACCTCACTGACTATTACATGCCTTGCTCTTGGAGTGATCTTTGTTGGTCGACCACTCCTGGGGAGGGTAACAACAGTCTTGAATTTTCTTCATTTGTACACAATCTGTCTGACTGTGGATTGGTGGAGTCCAAACTCTTTAGAGATGGTTTTGTAACCTTTTCTAGCCTGATGAGCATCAACAATGCTTTTTTCTGAGGTCCTCAAAAATCTCCTTTGCTCTTTCCATGATACACTTCCACAAACATGTGTTGTGAAGATCAGACTCTGATAGATCCCTGTTCTTTAAATAAAACAGGGTGCCCACTCACATCTGATTTGTCATCCCATTGATTGAAAATGTCTGACTCTAATTTCACCTTCAAATTAACTGCTAATCCTAGAGGTTCACATACTTTTGCCACTCACAGATATGTAATATTGGATCATTTTCCTCAATAAATAAATGACCAAGTATAATATTTTTGTCTCATTTGTTTAACTGGGTTCTCTTTAGCTACTTTTAGTACTTGTGTGAAAATCTGATGATGTTTTAGATCATATTTATGCAGAAATATCGAAAATTCTAAAGGGTTCACAAACTTTCAAGCACCACTGTATGTATCCAAACCAGTGCAGTCTCATTTCTTTTACTTTCTCTCTCATTGCAAAAAACTGAAAACTGAATTTGAGGAGAAAATTCCTTAATACGAGTGAAATTATCTTGCTGCATGGACAGATCATTTTACTTGACAAGACATCTTGGAATAAGTTGGTTTCAATCTAGAACTAGTTTTAATTATCTCAGAGTTGGTGTCTTGTATTCTTCTACACTGCAAAAATGATATCTTAAGTTAGAATATCTTGAATATAGTTGAAACAATCTAGCATTTCCTATTAGAAGAATACAAAACACCAACTTTGAGATTATAACAACTAGTTCTAGATTGTAACCAACTTATTCCAAGATGCCTTGTCAAGTAAAATGATCTGTCCATGCAGCAAGATAATTTTATTAGTTTTAAGGAATTTTCTCCTCAAATTCAGTTTTCAGTTTTTTGCAGTGCTGATGTTAGGGACCCCCAGATGTTTCCTTATATCTTCACTTTTCTTCTGATCTTTCAGGCTGATACCCATTATCCTAACATTCTCATTTTTGTTTTTCCAAGCAACTTGAGTTCTTTCTCTCTGGTGGACCATGTTTCTGCTCCATACAACATTACTGGTCTGATTACAGTCTTGTATATCTTGGTCTTCAGCTTTGCTGACATTTTTTTTGTCACATAGGATAGGTGTTAACTCTCTCCATTTCCTCCAAGCTGATTTTACCCTTATCTCAAGCTCTCTCTCACATCCTCTGCCTGACTCGACTGTGGACCCCAGATACTTGAATGAAGTTGTCTGGTTCAAGCTGACGTTATGCCAATCAACAAAAGTGATCGTCTCATTGATCTTGCTGCACACCATCACTTCGGTCTTTCATGCGTTAACTCTCAGCCCTCTGCTCTCCATACACTCTTGCCACCTCAGAATTTCTCTCTGGAGTTCTTCCTCTGTTTCAGCACAAATGACAAGGTCATCTGGCTACAGTAGATCCCATGGCAACCCTTGCCTAGTCTCTTGGCTTACAGAATCTCTTAAGAGAGATTTGCTAAAACCGGTGATGTCCTGTCCTGGGTTTTAGTAATTGCCTGAGCCTAGCAGTAATGGCAGAGTACTCAGTATGCAGAAAATGGAGACAGAAGGTGGATTTGTTGGTACTCTTTCAATACTGGCTTATAGCCGACGCTCCTCAACAGATCAGTGGACCGACCAGCTGTCTGATTTCTCCGCTGGTTATGCTTGCAGCAATATCTCACTGTTACGTGGAAGAAGCGAATGAACAGAGAACTGAACGAACAACTGAAAGTCAGATTGTTTCAAAACAATCAGCCATAAGAAGTGAGAACACAGACAGGTAAGCTGCGACTCTCGTTTGGATGCAAAACAATTAAAACAACATTGTTTACCTGCATTTAGATTAATACATGTAACTTGGGGCGGCACGGTAGTGTAGTGGTTAGCTCTGTCGCCTCACAGCAAGAAGGTCCGGGTTTGAGCCCCGTGGCCGGCGAGGGCCTTTCTGTGCGGAGTTTGCATGTTCTCCCTGTGTCCGCGTGGGTTTCCTCCGGGTGCTCCAGTTTCCCCCACAGTCCAAAAACATGCAGGCTAGGTTAACTGGTGACTCTAAATTGACCGTAGGTGTGAGTGTGAATGGTTGTCTGTGTCTGTGTCAGCCCTGTGATGACCTGGCGACTTGTCCAGGGTGTACCCCGCCTTTCGCCTGTAGTCAGCTGGGATAGGCTCCAGCTTGCCTGCGACCCTGTAGAACAGGATAAAGCGGCTAGAAATAATGAGATGAGATGAGACATGTAACTTGTATTGTGTGTTTAAGTTACCGGTATAAGATTATTTAATTTACTTCAGAATGTGATCGTCTCAGTTCATCTGATTATTTAATTAGCCTTTTACTTTTTATCAGTGAAAATGCATGCATGTACATGTATATTGCACAAGTTATCAAATCAAATCGTTTATTTGTATAGCGCTTTTAACAATAAACATTGTCGCAAAGCAGCTTTACAGAATTTGAACGACTTAAAACATGAGCTAATTTTATCCCTAATCTATCCCCGTATCTATCCCCCTATCTAAAACAGAATAGGTTATAATACCTATTCTGTTTTAGTGAGAGTCAGCCCACAATCAAGGAAGTCAAATCAGTTTTAGTTGAGCAAGTTGGTAACGGTATTTTTTAATTTCACCATAAATGTTTATTTATATGACTTTGGTTGATAGCTGTCAAAGGCCTCGGCTTTAAAACCGGTTCCTGTTGTGACGTCATGCACTCAGGTCTGGCTGGCTCAGCGGGGCAGCTCGAATGCCAACTTCGTGGTTGATTTTAACTCTCAAAAATGTATATATTTTAATTCTCGTTTATGTAGCATACAAGAGTCAAGGATGGAGATACTATCCACCCAGAAATTTATTTAAAAGTAAAGGTTCTGTGCATTTCCTTTAAGGTTGTGCCATGACAGACTTGACTGTGATATTTGAATATGCCTATAGGACAGCAGCATTTGTATTGGTACGATTTCCTATTCAGCATTACTATGGATAAATCTATGCCTTTTTTAAGACCAAGTATAAGTACTGAAGTGTAAGACTTCAGTAAATCCACAATGTAAACATCTTGGCTGCATTTCTGTAGTCTTTCTTAACATTAGAAAAGACTGTATTTGACTGATTTTAAATATGATTTGGAAACTTGAACATTTAATTATCAGTTATGATATTGTTAATCTGCATTTTGAGTAATTTTTGAGATATTAAACTATTAACTAATAATTATTGGAATAAACATAGTTTATGAGCTTCTAGAAACCTTCTGACAGCCAAATCCCCTCTTAGCCAAGCCAAGCAAGCTCTCCCATTTATTGGAAATGTTATTTACAAACTGTCATAAATACAACAGACTAAATTAGTCATTGTCATAAATACAATGAGTAAAACTACAAAAAAGATTAACAAAAACTCCCATAGCTAATTCTGAGAGCAGAATGATTATTAATGTGAGATAAAGAGAAGGGAAGAGCTGCAAGGGTGTCAGTCAATATCAGATGGTCCAAATTCATATGTTGATCAGCAAATTAATTTGCTGTTTTCATTGTGTGTTAAATAAAAACATCATTATTATTATCTTTGGGAATTTGTTGGTATGAAATGGGATATTATTAAAAAAACAGCTTTAAGGTTTTTCTTTCATGAGACAGCAGGCATTAGGGGCATTGCCATCAAAACAGTTTTTGTTAAAAAAAATTTAAGGTAAAAAAAAATTCATGAAAAATGTGGAAGAAACTGTGACATGCACCATATTATCCAGCAACATTTACGGCAATAATATGAACCACCCGCGTGGGTTTCCTCCGGGTGCTCCGGTTTCCCCCACAGTCCAAAGACATGCAGGTTAGGTTAACTGGTGACTCTAAATTGACTGTAGGTGTGAATGTGAGTGTGAATGGTTGTCTGTGTCTATGTGTCAGCCCTGCGATGACCTGGTGACTTGTCCAGGGTGTACCCCGCCTTTCGCCCGTAGTCAGCTGGGATAGGCTCCAGCTTGCCTGCGACCCTGTAGAAGGATAAAGCGGCTAGAGATAATGAGATGAGATGAATATGAACCACACTACACCAGAGGTGGACAGTAACGCAGTACACTTTTTGAGTATCTGTAATTTACTTGAATATTATTTTTTTGGAAACTTATGACTAACTTCACTACATTTGAAAGGCAAATATTGTACTTTTCACTCCACTACATTTCTGTCAAGGTCCTCATTACTTGTTACTCTGAAGCAGCTTTGAAAGTGGATGTTTTTTTCTTTTCTAAAATGTGATGGGCTTTTTTGCAGGTGACATTGCGACAGCCTATCAGTAATCACTAGGGTCACATCATGTCCATAGACTGTATAAAATCAAGTTCAATGATTTCTCTGCAGCATTATTTAACATGATCAATTGATGGCAGAATGGAAGGAGGCAGTTCTTCTGGGGAATGCATGCACCCATGGCCATACCTGGAACCCATGTTTCAGTTTTCTGAAATGATTAAAGATTCATTTCATTTTAAATGTTTGCTTTGTTTACCTAAAATGAACCACATCACGGCCTACAAAAACCCGCTGTCTAACCTGCAGAAGCATATTGAGGTATATAAAAGTTTTATTCCAAGAGAAAGCTTGCAATGACATTGTTTGTCCTTTTAGAGCTAGCGGTAATGTTACAATAGCTATGCAGTCTGGTTAGTCAAATGACTTTCTATGGATTTGCCTGCCAAGTTGCAATAGCCTTGTCCACGGCTAATGTTAACGCATAGCTAGTTAACTTGGACACTGTTAGTTAGCATGTAAAAACAGAGTTATGCTAACATGAATAACGTTAACTTATCTGAAGTCCTTTCAGAAATATGCTTTAGCATAATCTTGCCAATTAAACAGAATGTAGAATTCTTTCTTTTCTAGTAGCATTAGCTACCCAGTAAAATTTCGAGTTTAAAAAGGGTTTGCTAGTATGTCAGGTGGAGCTTCACTGACTAGCTAGCTTAACGTTAAACCACCATAATGGCACAGCATGTGTTAATTTTGTGAATTCACATTTCTGTCTTTGGTAACGGCATTAGGTTTTGTAAGTGTTGTGGCAATAATACAACGATGCATTGACAGAAAATGTACTTTTATTACTTAAGTATTTTTAAAAGCGAGTACTTCAGTACTTTAACTTAAGTAAAAAATTGAATGTACAACTTGTATCAGAGTAACATTTGACCAGTGGGATCTGTACTTTGACTTAAGTAATGAAGTTGGGTACTTTGTCCACCTCTGCACTACACTGGCTAAAGGGAGAAGATGATTAAATGAGACAGAATGTGGGAGCTGAAATGTCCTATTTTTATTATGTCATTTTCATACCTTTCCTCCTAAAAATCCCCAAGCTGTTAGCCGGTTTCTCCAGATATCTTTCTAATCCATTTCTGCTTGATTTGTGCTCCATCACATCTCTTCTCTACCAGCCTTATATGATACTGCTATGGGACTTACTTACTTACTTTTTTACTTATTTAGCCTGATTCAGTTTTCACCATGTTTTCTCAGGATACTGGAAATGCAGCATTATGACTCAGTTTATGAGGATTATTATGCTTTTAGCATGTGTGGTTTCTGCTTAGTGTTTTTGTACATTCCACTTTTCAATTGTCCAGTTTGGGTGGGTCTGTGCCAACTGTAGCCTAAGATTCCTGTTCTTGGTAGACAGGAGTGGAACCCTCAAGCTCATCCACCTCAAGGTTTGATGTGGGTTTTTTTTCCCCCTGTTCTGAGATGGTTTTCCATTCAGCATGGTTGAAGAGGGGTTGAGTTACTGTATCCTTCCTGTCATCTCAAACCAGTCTGACCATTCTTTTCATTCTTCTCTGACCTCTCTCTTAGAACTGCTGCTTGAGGATGATTTGTTTGTTTCTTTGCTTGTTTTAAGCACCATTATGTCTAACTTCAGTTGTGTTTGTATGATCAGCAGTTTCTGAATCCTCAATCCAGCCCATCTGGCACCAACAATCATGCCAAGTCACTGAGATCACATTTCCCCATGTGAACATTAATCGAAGTTCTTGACCTGTGTCTGCATGATTTTATACATTGAACTGTTGCAACATGATTTGGCAAATTGGATAAATGCATCAGTGAGTAGTACTAAGTACCAAATCTGTTTATTTTGAAGAGAACAATGGATGGAGAAAAAAATAGAGATTATGAGAAGAATAAAACTGAGAAGCTAAGCGCAGGGAGTTTTTCAGGCATTATTCATCATGCCTGAAAGTTATGCATGGTATAATCTGATTGTAATACAAACATATTCAGATTGATATTGAATAATTGCATCAAAGGTGTATCTTGGGTATGTAACAATATATTGTGCGATGATTGTGGTACACATTTATAATGATATGAATCAATTAAATAAAAAAATGAACTGTGATTATCATTAGGCTGTGTAATCTGTTTTTCCTAGTTCTGCATTGTTTAGACAGCAGAGGGTATAATGTAAAATAGTGGGAAAGCACGTGACTTCACCTTAGGTGAAAATAACACAGCTCTAATGGTGCTAAAACACATCTAAAATGGGACAGAGCTGTTATGCGATTGACTGTACAAATAAATTTAACAAGAAATCAGAGCTTTCTTTTTATAGACTGTTAAAGAAGAAAACAGAGATAGTACTACAAATGTTCATGAGTTTATTAAGAAAATGTTTATTTATTAACTTTTTCATTTTTAATAAAATGAATGTTTTAGTTAATAGGCTATTATATTTGACTCCAATCTTTGTAAATGTAAATAGTTATTGTTGCTTATTAAGAAAGTGAATAGCATGGAACTTTTTAAATTAACAAAAGTATTTAAGTTGATGGGCGGCACGGTGGTGTAGTGGTTAGCGCTGTCGCCTCACAGCAAGAAGGTCCTGGGTTTGAGCCCCGGGGCCGGCGAGGGCCTTTCTGTGTGGAGTTTGCATGTTCTCCCTGTGTCCGCGTGGGTTTCCTCCGGGTGCTCCGGTTTCCCCCACAGTCCAAAGACATGCAGGTTAGGTTAACTGGTGACTCTAAATTGACCGTAGGTGTGAATGTGAGTGTGAATGGTTGTCTGTGTCTATGTGTCAGCCCTGTGATGACCTGGCGACTTGTCCAGGGTGTACCCCGCCTTTCGCCCGTAGTCAGCTGGGATAGGCTCCAGCTTGCCTGCGACCCTGTAGAAGGATAAAGCGGCTAGAGATAATGTGATGTGATGTGTGATATTTTTAGTATAAAAAATGTCATTTAATTTTTTTCAAAAATATTCTTACAAAATTAAATCTTGAACCCTATATCATGAATTGAATCAAATTGTGAATTGGGGGAATCATTACATCCCTTGTGTATCTCTACGATTGCGTGTAAATGTGAAAACATATTGATAAAAAAAATCATGATTTGCATTACATCTGTATCATCAATAATTATAATAAATAAAGTGAAAACTTTTCTGAGATCTTGACTAATCGTAGTGTGCTGAATCTTTTCCTTTTATTGGTTAACTGCACTTGTAACGTAGTATGCCGCTTTTCCACTACCAACGCGGCTGAGTTGGGCTGAGCCGTGCCGTGCTGAGTTGGGCTGAGTCGAGCTGAGTGGGGCTGTTGGAGTTGCATTTCGACTACAACCGCGCTGAACCGTGCTGGCTGGAAGTGGGGGGGACACATTGGGTGGAGTTAGCAAAAGTGGGTGGACGTCACGTGATGTCGTTAGGTGGCGCAAACAGTGACATCAGTGACCTTTTAAGCGGTAGTCTCACGACCCGGATAGTAAACAATAAACATGGAGGACATGGAGTCGTTAGTGTTGCTGGTCTTGGTGCTATGGCTTGTTGTCACCGACAATGCCAACAGATACTGGCAAGAGTGTATAGATGAGGCGAGGCGCATAAGGCTTCATAATTCTTCTTCTTCCGGGTTTACGGTGTTTACAGATCCCAGCGTGCTCACGGGGCGTGTGTGGGCATGTGAGGACACTCCTCCTCACCAATCAGTGCACAGGGGAGTGTCTCCTCACGCCCCTAGCCCCACTCGGCTCGGTTTGGCTCGCTTCAGCCCTACTCCAAAACCGTGCGAGTTTTGGGTGCTGAGTAGGGCTGAAGCGAGCTGAGTCGTGCTGCTCTGAGGTAGTCGAAACGTGAGCCGTGTCGGGCTGAAGTGAGCTGAAAAAGGGTAGTGGAAAAGGGCCATTAGATGACAGTCAGGGTAAACTGGGGCATGTTGTATATGTACAACATGCAAATAAGCAACTAGTGGGTGGAATTTTGCATCCAGCTGAAGCTCATTCATTAATTGAGCCCAAATCACTTCTTGTTTTGATGTTGTAGAGTTTTAAAATTTGATGCATATTCATATGCCATGCCTGTTTCTATATAGCTTTGATCAGCAAGTGTCATTGTTTGTTTGTATTTTACTATTTTGATCAAATCATCTTTGTAAGATAAGCACTTAATACAAAGGGTTCGGAAATAATGTTGAAATTTACATCCAACGTGCACAAAACCAAATTTTTACTAGCATGATTTTTTGTGGTTTCCAGACTTGTGTAACAGTAAAAGAGTAAGATTCTCAGTAGGTTTTCATGATGACCTCTAGACAATAGAAATTGTCTACAAAAGGAGAAATATGGAGTGTATTGTAATTATTGATGACTCATTGTACGCTATTGTATGGCTTGGCATAATTATTCTGAATCTGTTTGAATGATGGCTGCAGTGTGGGTGTGTGTTGGGGATGGGTGGTGGTGGTGGTGTTTACACAGAGTTCTATCAGCCTGTTGAAAAAGAGAAGTCAGCTGAAATAGAGGGGACCAGTTGTCATGGCAACGCTGGCATGTGCATTAGCCTTTTAGACCAAGATGTTGATGGGGTTTAAAGTGAACCATGGGAAGATCGGTTCTGAAATTTATTTACACAGTGTGCAAAACATCATATCAGTTCATTCAGAATGTGTGTGTGTGCATGTATGTGTCAGGCCATGATAGTAGTAAGCATGCTGAATCATGTCGCTACTGAATTATCAAGCCCTCAGGTAACATAACCCACACATACAGCTGCCACTAGTTGTACGATTCTTTCGTGGTCTTTGTGTGTATACGCACACATAGTACTGTTGCTAGGATATAGGTCACTGTGTGCCTCTGGCTCTGTGAGAACACTAAATGTCTCCCTAATCTAGTCTGTTACTGTAGATAATGGGTGCTTTTTCAACCTTACTGACCTTTATGAACTTGCCCCATTACAGACTTCATTTACACTTGTGCTGTTTCCTAGTTTATGTACAGACTGTCAGATTTCCTGTTCCTGTTCATGTATACAGAGGATACTGATTCATGACCTTTACTGTCATACTTGGTACAGAATCTCTCCACTTGGCATGCTGCCTGTAACTGAAGTGTTGTGTATCCTTGATATATTGGCCATCTCACAATCATAGCAAGAGCAGAGAGAATGTGTAATTGTTCTGTGATGGCATGTAAATATCAGATCGGACCATAAAAACCAGTAATTAATATTAATTAAGGTAAGTGATGTCCAAGTATACTTCTTTTTTACTTCTCTGGCCATCAGTGATAACCTTGTTCTACATCACAAAGGAAAACCGCATATCAGTATGCATGAAATACCATAAAATCTGTGATTATAATGAGGGCACTTAATGAAGGGTGTCTGACAAACAGGGCTTTGAACCGGTTCAAGGAACGAAAACGAAAACCGGGAACTTTTTCTATTTCACATGGAACAGAAACGAAACCAGAAACTTTATTATTTTTTATGTTCCGGAACAGAAACGCTTATTAAAAATAATGGTAACCGGTTAATACCGGTTTTTATTTCGTTCCTCAAAGTTTCTGTAGCCTACAAATAGTCATTCTTCTCCTGCGCAAGTTTCTATGACCCGCTGGGGTTCACTTCCTGTGTGACGTTCGCTGATTGAATGGAGAGAGCGGGAAGGTGGACTACTAGTGAATACTAGGTGAATTACTGAGTGTCTGAGCAAAGAAGAGTCTGAACGGTGCAACCTCCCTATTGGCTGTTTGTAAAAATGTATCAGTTGTTGCCCTTCCCACGGGAATCATCGCGGACTCGAGAGACGAGACCTGACGAGTTAGTTCGTTGGTAGCAGAACAAAATGCCTGGACACAAATCGGGTTTTCAGAAAAGGAAAGAAAATAAACGGAGGGTCGAAAATACAAAAAAGGAGGCAGAAAATGCAAAACGAGTTTTAAGGTAGGACAAATGGTTACTTTTTAAGGCAGCCCGCCGTGGCTGCAGGCTTTCAGTTGTCATTGAATGGTTAGTTTTCTGAGGCAGCCCGCCGTGGCTGCCTGCAGGCTTATTTATTATAGCCCATTTAGTTAAAATAGTTGATATAAAATGTCTATAGTTATGTGATAGTTGTCCTGATTTAGACTGGTGGTTTTTTTTGGGGGGGGGGTTGCGCGATGTTGCACCCGGGCCCAGATTAGGGCAGAACCGGCCCTGGCTACATTTCAGCTGTAGTTTGTTTTATCTATGTATGTACTTGCATAGATGTGTACTTCCAATATGGCGCCTAACAAAATCTCGCGGCGCGGTGACGTCATGCGGTAGCCCTCTATAGGGCCTGACTAGCCTTTGGTAACACACTAAACGAATTCTCTTTCATTTTTGGCACTTTTTCTGTTTGTGTAGATGGGAAGACATACTGAGAATCCAAATCACCAACATTTGAAATAATTGTTTTGAATTATTTCTTGTCTTATTTAATGAAGGTTGTAATAGAATTGGCCTACATTTGGCTTAAGCTGGATGAGACAGAGACATAATTTTATAGCCATTTGTTAAACAGCTGACAGGGAACGTAATTAACCGTTCCGGGAACGAAATTTTTTTGTTCTAGCCGGTTCGGGAACGTCTATTTAATGGTGGAACCCAAAACCGGAAACGTTAAAATTCCGTTTCTGTTCGGAACGAACCAATAGGAAAAAAATTCCGGTTCAAAGCCCTGCTGACAAAAGAGAATGGTTGGGGCCGGATGACCCTTTTATTGTATTTAAGTAATTGGCTAATATTACATGGTATTGTCTTTTATCTAAGTGAAAAAATGGCTACTCAAGCCAAGTAAGTCTTGGTCATTTCCACACTGAATCATACTCGGTGGTATACTTAAGCAAAAGTTGTTTCTGTATGAGAGATGTTCAAGTTCTGTTTTGGAGAACTCCAAATTTCATGTTGTTATATATATTTTTTGGTGAGTTAATAGCAGAGTGGATCCCATACTTAAGAGAATATGGTAGTGCATCAACCTGATTTTTGATGGCTTTTGACCGTACAAAGTCCGTATGTACAAATGACAAACATATACCATCACAGGGTACCTGATTGTAAGTGCAAAGCAATGTATCTCATAAACACCTGACTGCTGGACAATAAAATTTGTATCTTTATGGAGTCCACCTAATAAGATAGGTGGGTTTTGATTCAGTGCTTATTAGTGTGCTTGCAAAAGCACACTATTGTTGTTCTTAAGTTTTATTATTATTATTATTCGTTTTCATCCGTTTTTTGGATCCAATACTCCTCCTACGGCTTTTGAGATAGAGACACCGTTCCAATACTGAAACGTAGGGCCCGATCTGGAATGGTGTGCTTGTTCAAATGGTTGCGCTACCCCTTGTCGTTCGTCCGGTATTCCCGTTTTTCAGTAAAATTCCGTGCCATTGAAATGAATGGGAGTGATGACGTCATAAGGAGCTCCCCCATAGACATATAAACATAGACGCCGCCTTCTGCGTAGAATCATACGTCATCCTCGCCGCCATATTGGATGTGGCAAAGTGGAGATTCTCCAATCGTCTCTGGTATAGCGTCTAGACAGTAGCTGAGAATAAAGATGCCTCATTCATGTGCTGCGTTTAACTGTACCAACAGGTTTACCATCCAAACGAGATCACATGGGATTACCTTTCACAGGTGAGACTGGTAAAATACTTTTCATTGTATTTGGTCATTATAATGTTATTTTACGAACAGATTTTTCTGACTTTGTGGCTAATATGAAGTCTTGCACATAATAGCCGCTCGGTGAAACCTGTCTCCAAAAAACAAAGAATTTCCTTCGTAACTACGCTGATTGTTGTTAGTTGCTTAGCTAACTTTTCACATACTATGTAGGTTTCCCAAAAATAAAGCCATGAAAAAGCAGTGGGAGACAGCTGTGCGATGGGAAGGGTTTTCTGCTACTCCGTCATCCATGCTCTGCAGTGAACACTTCAGAACAGAGGATTTTGACAGAACAGGTCAGACAGTCAGGATCAGAGAGGGAGCTGTTCCTTCAGTCTTCAGTTTCCCAGCTCATCTCCACCGGGTAGGTGTATAGTTATAAGCAGTGAGAATTAGGTAATACAGTGCCACACTATGATGAACGTTTTTGAACGTATGATGAATGTTTTTAACCTTTCTGAATGTGAAGCAATCAGTGATGTATTTTGTTTTGGTATGACGTTAGAACCTGGTCGAACTCAGTTTGGCGGTCATTCAGCTCACTTTATTCAACGAGAGTAGGTCTGTGTGGTGACTCAATAAATAAAACAGTAAATTTTTATTTTCATTCACTATTTCCAGTTTTTCCACTATTTCCATCATTTATCATATTCAGTCTTGTAGGTTGGTTATTTTGGCCTCAGGTTTTGGTAGCTTGCTACGGTATGCTGACTGATTAGCTTACCTGAGCTATCTATCGCGTATTTGTCGCTAGTACCCTGCAGTGTACAGGGTATTTCACACACTATTTATAACCATCACATTAAAAGTTATATATGTTGTTTTGATGCCTGTTTGTTTCCCAAATATATACGTGTGTATCTTAATGGGTGAATAAAAGGCATCGAGTTAAATATTATTGTAGAAAGGGGCTTTATGAAGTTCAGTCCATTTACTTGCATTGGTTTACGGGTAAGATTTGCCACATCCAATATGGCGGACATTCTGACGTATCCCAGCAACGGGGCCACCATGTTTATATGTCTGAGCTCCCCCACTCTAGACGTTAGAGCGCGTGCAGCAGCAAAAAAACGAATTAAAACTGCGATTTTACAGCCAAAATCCATGTTTTAAACCCTGTACAACCTCTGAATTAAATTGAAAAACATATAAAAGGGTGGAGAGGAGATTTCACTGCGCTTCGCGCAGTGAAATCTCCCTTCAAAATGCTGTGAAAGAATGTGACGGGCTGAGCCGTGACGCTGACAGAGCACGCAGGCAGTCATTTGCCGGTATTTTTAAATCACTGCTGTCCTGTTCTGTCGCTACATTCTTCATCTGTATAATCTTTGTCTAGTCTCAAAAAGTAAAATAATCCACACTGGCTGTTTAAAAACTTCATTTATTGGTTAAAACTTTTCTTATTACAGCTCCGGGAGCAATTCCCTCAACAGGCATTCAAAACGTTCTTCCGTGTCTCGTTTGGGGAAACAGATGGACTCTTCCACTAGGCGGGAAAATAGAGGGGTGTCCCGGGTTCTTTGTGGAGCAGTCCATTGTGACCATTCTGACATTGTGTTTCAGGGGTAATGACTTAAAAGCCATTTGGAGGGTTCAATAAGGTATTTTTGTGCATGTCAGTTATTGTATGTATTTTATAGAATGTGAGAGAATGTGGCTTCATTTGACCAAGCACACTCCAGCAGTTTCTGCAGAGGAAATGCAATCTAGTTATTATAATTATTACGTTTCACCCGTTTTTTTGGATCCACTCCTCCTTCTAGGGCTTTTGAGATGGAGACACCGTTCCAACGCTGAAACGCAGGGCCCGATCTGGAATGGCGTGCTTGTTTTCAGCTTTTGGATCGACACACCTGTTTTCTCGTTCTTGTCGTTTTTGTCATTTTTTTCCCAGAGAGAATGAATAGGGCTCACGAATTGAATCGTCCTGCTTGGACACGCTTCATCACAGACGCACCAAACCTCATGTGATACCTCAGGCCAACTCCCCAGACACATAATGCATTTGGTTCTGACCCGCACTAATTTTTTCCTTTCTTTTCATGCCCCACTTTTTCATCCATTCACTTCCATTCATTTTTGGCCACATTGAAAATGAATGGCGTTTCGGGAAAAAAGCTTTCACTCTCTGTAAAATTTTTTAACTGAGTGACCAAACCTAGAGACTTCATATGATGCCCCAGGGCAAGTCCACACACATATCCATCCCCTCATCTGAGACCTGCACTCGTCTTTTTCTTGGTTTTCACACAACCTCTTTTCCCTCCATAGGCTTCCATTGATTTTTGGCCCCATTCAAATGAATGGAGTGTTAGTATGCTAGCTGTTAGCATGTTAGTATGCTAGCTGTTAGCATGTTAGTATGCTAGCTGTTAGCATGTTGGCATGCTAGCTTTTAGCATGCTGGCATGATAGCTGTTCTGCTACAGCTCAGCAAGCACACTTTGCATTTTCTCTGCGGAAATGCAGTTTAGTTTTTAATTTGCTTTTTAAAAAATAACATAGGATTAACACATTTTATGTAAAATATTCATGACCGTTTCATATAAAATAGTTAAAACAGTTTTATTAGTCCACTAGCTTGTTGGACAATTGACAGTTTCTGTCATGTAAGGACGAAAGACGGATGTAAGTGCAGGAAGAGTTTGATTGAAAGCATGCTAGCAAACAGATCCAAAATGTGGACAAAGGCAGAATCAAAAAACAGGCAGCTGTCAAGTGAGGCACATCAGAATATCAGAGGTAATACTCAAAGTCCAAAAATGAAAACATGGTCAAAACCAGAAAAGTGATACAAAATACAAGTCTTCAGGGCTCGACATTAACTTTCTAATCCACTTGACCAGTCGGACAAGCAGTAAGATTTTTCGCTTGTCCTGACCATGTATTAACTTGTCCTGACCATAACCTTTTTGTTACTATGTATTTTCTAGTTCAGTGAAAGGAAAGTGGTTAACAAAGTTTACCAAAAAGCAGGTATAGTTATGATGATTATTATGCTTTAATGATTATTTTATATATATAAATCGTACTTTAACTGTAACAATTAACAAAAACAATCCAGTGCCCCATTATGGTGCATGTGTTACAACCCATTACCTAATCTGCAATTTTAAGAGACTCATCCAAATTCAAAGCTTCTGGAAGAAATAATGCTAAGCCTTGATTAATCCAGTGAAACTTGAAGTATAAATTCATTTATTGAAATGAAACTGAAAGTCAAGTCAAGTTTATTTGTATAGCGCTTTTAACAATAAACATTGTCGCAAAGCAGCTTTACAGAATTTGAGCGACTTAAAACATGAGCTAATTTTATCCCTAATCTATCCCCAATGAGCAAGCCTGTGGCGACGGTGGCAAGGAAAAACTCCCTCAGACGACATGAGGAAGAAACCTTGAGAGGAACCAGACTCAAAAGGGAACCCATCCTCATTTGGGCAACAACAGACAGCCTGACTATAATATTAACAGTTTTAACAGGTACAACCCTCAACTGTCCTCATGGGGCCGTCCTTCACAGGAGCGGTGCGATAAAACTCCGACCAGACACAGGGCACCAGGATGGATCAGCGGTAGCTTTGGCTCTACGCTTATGCCGCCGAGCCGTCACCCATTCGCCCTGCTGTAAGGGCTCTAATGCCGGAGTTGGGGGATTACTAAGTCCACCTAGGGCATCCAGACTTTCCCCTGCAGAAACTACACTGTTCTCACACTCACTAACCTGCTCTAAAGCCTGGACACGCGCTTCTAGCACTGTAATCTTCTCCGTCAGAGAGCTAACTAATCTGAACTTATCACAAATAAAGCTACTAAAGCTATCGCTAGTGACAGAGGAAGAATGACTAAACATCCTGCACTCAGCACACTGAACAGGCAGAAGGTGTGCCATGATGAAAAGATTCACGTACCTTAAACGAAGATCTGTTGATATTAAAGCAGATCCGATGTGGATGGCCTCCACTTGTGGTCTTTACACAGGAGGAGAGAAAAAGAAAGCTTCCGGTCTCGGCGTTCTTCCGAAAAAAGAAAGAGATAAACCGGAAAAAAAAAAAACGGAAAAAGAAAGCGAAAGTGAAAAGTACAAAAAGGAAAGCGACAGTACAATAAAAATGAAGAGGATACTGGAAATTTATTTGTAGAAAAAAGTTAAAAAAGGATTAGTAATTAACGCCGGCACTCGCGGGAAAAAAGAACTCGGTGCAAACAACTCAGGAACCAGGAAGTGTGTAAACCAGTGCGTAAACTGAAAGAAAACAAGTTGGGCATGGTAAGGTTGACAATCACGTTATGAATGAAAACAAATTGTGAGTGAGTTCGGCACTGTTGTAAAATTCCCACAAAATATTTCACAACATTTGTGATTGTTAATGTGTACCATACAAAAGAAAAATACAAATATAGCTGCTAGTGGCGATGAGGGGCCCTCGCACCTCTGGGTCCATGACCCATCACATTTGCTCATCAAACAATGCACACGCATCTGAGATGTGAAACAGAAGCCTGGGTATGTAATGTATTTTTGGCAATGGAGTCATTATTGTCCATGTCCAAATGGTGGTGCTATACCAGAGGGTCACTTTGTGCATATGCATATCATCAGGAACATTATATTCTATAATCTGTGAAGTTTGAGCTGTATCAGGCAATGCATGGTGAATTTATGGCACACTTCCTGTTTGCGTGGCATAACATATAAATTTGTTTTGCCATTTCAACATCTTGCAAGATATTGCAAATTCCTTCACAACTCAGTCAGTAACATCTTGACATCATGTACACCAAATATGGCATGAACACACCAAACTGCCTTGGAGGAGTATGCCAAAATGTAACAGATGTCAAAACACACAAAACCAAAAATAACTCCCTTCCTGGTGAGGATGGCTAATAGAATGAATACTGCAGTTTTGTTCATCTTGTGGCACCCCATGCACTCACCAAATTTGACACGGATAGGTGAAACTATATATCGGGCAAAAGTCTCAATGTCGTGGGAATGCTATGGAGTCCCCTGGACACACCCGGGGCCAAGCCTCTATCCCTGAGTAGCAGTGGCCAGGACTGATGTGTGTACCAAATTTCAAGAGTCAGAGTTTTTAGGCAATGGAATCATTACTGTCCAGGTCCATATGGTGGCGCTATACCAGAGGGTCAAATGGGGAATGTGGATGTCATCAAAACTATCATATCCTACAACCTGTGAAGTTTTAGTCATATCAGACAATGCATGGTGAATTTATGACTCACTTCCTGATTGCATGGGTAATGTATAAATTTATTGGTTCGCCATTTCAACATCATGCAAGATATTGCAAATCCCTTTGCAATTTAACATCTGCAACAACTTGACATCACGTATACCAAATATGGCATGAATCCAACAAATCCCCTAGGAGGAGGATGTTAAAATGTAACACGTCAAAACACACAAAACCAAAAATATCTCACTTCCTGTTGAGTATGGCTGATGCAACATATATTGCAAGTTTGTTCATCTAGGGACACTCCACACACCTACCAAATGGATAGGTGAAGCTATATACCAGGCAGGAGTCTCAATGACATATGGGGGCGCTATGGAGTCCCTCGTACACACCCGGTGCCACGCCTCTATTGCTGAGTAGTGGTTGCCAGGATTGATGTGTGTACCAAATTTCATGAGTTTTAATTTTTTGGCAGTGGAGTCATTACTGTCCTGGTCCAAATGGTGGCGCTATACCAGAGGGTCAGTATGGGCATGTGGATGTCATCAGAACCATTATGGTTTATAACGTATAAAGTTTTAGCCATACAGTGGTGATTGAAAATTTGTGAACCCTTTAGAATTTTCGATATTTCTGCATAAATATGATCTAAAACATCATCAGATTTTCACACAAGTCCTAAAAGTAGATAAAGAGAACCCAGTTAAACAAATGAGACAAAAATATTATACTTGGTCATTTATTTATTGAGGAAAATGATCCAGTATTACATATCTGTGAGTGGCAAAAGTCTGTGAACCTTTGCTTTCAGTATCTGGCGTGACCCCCTTGTGCAGCAATAACTGCAGCTAAACGTTTCCAGTAACTGTTGATCAGTCCTGCACACTGGCTTGGAGGAATTTTAGGCCATTCCTCCATACAGAACAGCTTCAACTCTGGGATGTTGGTGGGCTTCCTCACATGACCTGCTTGCTTCAGGTCCTTCCACAACATTTCAGTTGGATTAAGGTCAGGACATTGACTTGACCATTCCAAAACATTAACTTTGTTCTTCTTTAAGCATTCTTTGATAGAACGACTTGTGTGCTTAGGGTCGTTATGACCCACCTTCTCTTGAGATTTGCTGGTATAATTCAGAATTCATTGTTCCATCAATGATGGCAAGCTGTCCTGGCCCAGATGCAGCAAAACAGGCCCAAACCATGATACTACCACCACCATGTTTCACAGATGGGATAAGGTTCTTATGCTGGAATTCAGTGTTTTCCTTTCTCCAAACATAATGCTTCTCATTTAAACCAAAAAGTTCTATTTTGGTCTCATCTGTCCACAAAACATTTTTCCAATAGCCTTCTGGCTTGTCCACGTGATCTTTAGCAAACTGCAGACAAGCAGCAATGTTCTTTTTGGAGAGCAGTGGCTTTCTCCTTGCAACCTTGCCATGCACACCATTGTTGTTCAGTGTTCTCCTGATGGTGGACTCATGAACATTAACATTAGCCAATGTGAGAGAGGTCTTCAGTTGCTTAGAAGTTACCCTGAAGTCCTTTGTGACCTTGCCGACTATTACAAGCCTTGCTCTTGGAGTGATCTTTGTTGGTCCACCACTCCTGGGGAGGGTAACAATGGTCTTGAATTTCCTCCATTTGTACACAATCTGTCTGACTGTGGATTGGTGGAGTCTAAACTCTTTAGAGATGGTTTTGTAACCTTTTCCAACCTGATGAGCATCAACAATGCTTTTTCTGACATCCTCAGTAATCTCCTTTGTTCATGTCATGATACACTTCCACAAACATGCGTTGTGAAGATCAGACTTTGATAGATCCCTATTCTTTAAATAAAACAGGGTGCCCACTCACACCTGATTGTCATCCCATTGACTGAAAACACCTGACTCTAATTTCACCTTCAAATTAACCGCTAATCCGAGAGGTTCACATACTTTTGCCACTCACAGATATGTAATATTGGATCATTTTCCTCAATAAATGAATCTCATCTCATCTCATTATCTCTAGCCGCTTTATCCTTCTACAGGGTCGCAGGCAAGCTGGAGCCTATCCCAGCTGACTACGGGCGAAAGGCGGGGTACACCCTGGACAAGTCGCCAGGTCATCACAGGGCTGACACACAGACACAGACAACCATTCACACTCACATCTACGGTCAATTTAGAGTCACCAGTTAACCTAACCTGCATGTCTTTGGACTGTGGGGGAAACCGGAGCACCCGGAGGAAACCCACGCGGACACGGGGAGAACATGCAAACTCCGCACAGAAAGGCCCTTGCCAGCCCCGGGGCTCGAACCCAAGACCTTCTTGCTGTGAGGCGACAGCGCTAACCACTACACCACCGTGCCGCCCTCAATAAATGAATGACCAAGTATAATATTTTTGTCTCATTTGTTTAACTGGGTTCTCTTTATCTACTTTTAGGACTTGTGTGAAAATCTGATGATGTTTTAGGTTATATTTATACAGAAATATAGAAGATTCTAAAGGGTGCACAAACTTTCAAGCACCACTGTATCAAGCATGGTGAAACAAATTTATTGGTTCGCCATTTCAACATCATGCAAGATACTGCAAATCCTGTTGCAAGTCAATTGGTTAAAACAATGTACATTTCAGTTTTGTTCATCTTGGTGCACCCCACACACCTACCAATTTTCACATGGACAGGTGAAACTATATACTGGATAGAAGTCTCAATGACATGTGAGGGCACGATGGAGTCCAATGGACACACCCAGGGTCAAGCATCTATCCGTGAGTACCAGTGGCCAGGAATGGTATGTGTACCAAATTTAATGAGTTTGAGTTTTTTGGCAATGGAGTCATTACTGTCCAATTCCAAAAGGTGGTCCTATACCACAGAGTCAACTTGGGCATGTGGATATCATCAGAACCAGTATATCCTATAACCTGTTCAGTCTTAGTCATATCTGGCAATGCATGTTGAATTTATGACACGCTTCCTGTTTGTATGGTATAGCGTATAAATTTATTGGGTCACCATTTCAACATCTTACAAGATATCGTAAATCCCTTCACAATTTAAAATCAGCAACATCTTGACATCAGGTATACCAAATATGACATGAATTCAACAAACCGCTTAGGAAGAGTACGTCAAAACATAACACGTGTTTTGGCAATGGAGTCATTACTGTCCATGTCCAAATGGTGGCGCTATACCAGAGGGTGACTTTGGGCATGTGGATATCTTCAAAATCATGATGTCCAGTCTGCCACTCCAGAGGCACTGTCCCCAGCCGCCATGCGATGTTGCAGAGGTGTGTCAGCCAAGACAGCCCCATAACATCCAGAGACTTGAGATACTCAGGGCGGATTTCATCCACCCCCGGTGCCTTGCCACCAAGGAGCTTGCAAACCACCTCAGTGACTTTGGCTTGTGTAATGGACGAGTCCACCTCTGAGTCATCAGCCTCCGCTTCCTCAATGAAAGGCGTGACGGTGGGATTGAGGAGATCCTCAAAGTATTCCTTCCATCACCCGACAATATCCCCAGTCGAGGTCAACAGCTCCCCACCCACACTGTAAACAGTGTTGGCAGAGTACTGCTTCCCCCTCCTGAGGCGCCGGACGGTTTGCCAGAATTTCCTCGAGGCCGACCGATAGTCCTCCTCCATGGCCTCACCGAACTCCTCCCAGTTCCGAGTTTTTGCCTCTGCAACTGCCCGAGCTGTGGCACGCCTGGCCTGCCGATACCCGTCAGCTGCCTCCGGACTCCCGGAGGCCAACATGGCCTGATAGGACTCCTCCTTCAGCTTGACGGCATCCCTTACTTCCGGTGTCCACCACCGGGTTTGGGGATTGCCGCCACGACAGGCACCGGAGACCTTGCGGCCACAGCTCTGAACAGCCGCGTCGACAATGGAGGCAGAGAACATGGTCCACTCAGACTCGATGTCCCCCGCCTCCCTCGGAAGCTGGGAGAAGCTCTCCCAGAGGTGGGAGTTAAAGACCTCCCCGACAGAGTGCTCAGCCAGATGTTCCCAGAAGACCCTCACCATACGTTTGGGCCTGCCAGGTCTGTCCAGGTTCCTCCTCCGCCAGCGGATCCAACACACCACCAGGACCACCAGGATCAGTTGACAGCTCAACCCCTCTCTTCACCCGAGTGTCCAAGACATAGGGCCGAAGATCAGATGAAACGACAACAAAGTCGATCATCGACCTCCGACCTAAGGTGTCCTGGTGCCATGTGCACTTATGGACACCCCTATGCTCGAACATGGTGTTTGTTATGGACAAACCGTGACTAGCACAGAAGTCCAATAACAAAGCACCACTCGGGTTCAGATTGGGGAGGCCATTCCTCCCAATCACGCCCCTCCAGGTGTCACTGTCATCGCCCACGTGAGCGTTGAAGTCCCCCAGTAGAACAATGGAGTCCCCAGTCTGAGCACCTCTCAGTACCTCTCCCAGGGACTCCAAGAAGGCCGGATACTCTATACTGTTATTCGGCCCGTAGGCACAAACAACAGCAAGAGCCCTCTCCCCGACCCGAAGGTGCAGAGAGGCGACCCTCTTGTTCACTGGGGTAAACTCCAACACATGGCGGCTGAGCTGGGGAGCTATAAGCAAGCCCAAACCAGCCCGCCGCCGCTCACCATGGGCGACTCCAGAGAAGTGGAGAGTCCAGCCCCTCTCGAGGAGCTGGGTTCCGGAGCCCAAGCTGTGCATGGAGGTGAGCCCGACTATCTCTAGCCGGTACCTCTCAACCTCCCGCACAAGCTCAGGTTCTTTCCCCCCCAGTGAAGTGACATTCCATGTCCCAACAACTAGCCACTGTGTTCGGGGATCAGGTTGTCGAGGCCCCTGCCTTCGACTGCCGCCCAATCTACACTGCACCGGCCCCCTACGGCTACCTCTGTGGGTGGTGAACCCACAGGAGGTCGGGCCCATGTCACCGCTTCGAGCTGAGCCTGGCCGGGCCCCGTGGGCAAAGGCCCGCCCACCAGGCGCTCGCATACAAGCCCCAACCCTGGCCCTCGCTCCAGGGTGGGGCCCTGGCTGCGCCATACCGGGCGATGTCACGGTCCTTGATTTTTTTATTTCCATAAGGGGTTTTGGTGAACTGCTCTTGGTCTGGCCTGTCACCTAGGACCTGTCTGCCTTGGGAAACCCTAACAGGGGCGTAATGCCCCCGACAACATAGCTCCTAGGATCATTCAAGCACACAGACCCCTCCACCACAATAAGGTGGCAGTTTTAGGAGGGGAATAATAATAATAATAATAATAATAATAATAATAATTATTATTATTTTATTTTATTTTTTTGGTATATGTCATATTTATTATTATTATTATTATTATTATTATTATTATTATTATTATTAATAAATGGCATGAATCCAACAAACCCCCGATGACGAGTATGTTAAAATGTAATACGTGTCAAAACTCACAAAACCAAAAATATCTCACTTCCTACTGATGCAATGTATATTGCAATTTTGTTTGTCTAGGGGTACTCCACACACCTACCAAATTTGACATGGATAGGTGAAACTATATACCGGGGAGGTGTCTCAATGACATGGGGGTGCTATGAAGTCCCCTGGAGACAAGCGATAGGGGTCAAGCCCCTATCACTGAGTAGCGGTGCGCATGACTGACGTGTGGACAAATTTCATGAGTTTTCGCCCATGGGAACCACCTCCAAAATAGCAAAGTGTGGAAGAAAAAACAATAAAATAAAATGTATTTTATTGTGGTATTTGATCACCATTTCTCTGATTTTGGTGGATTCAAAGTCTCATCTCATCTCATTATCTCTAGCCGCTTTATCCTTCTACAGGGTCGCAGGCAAGCTGGAGCCTATCCCAGCTGACTACGGGTGAAAGGCAGGGTACACCCTGGACAAGTCGCCAGGTCATCACAGGGCTGACACATAGACACAGACAACCATTCACACTCACATTCACACCTACGGTCAATTTAGAGTCACCAGTTAACTTAACCTGCATGTCTTTGGACTGTGGGGAAAACCGGAGCACCCGGAGGAAACCCAGGCGGACACGGGGAGAACATGCAAACTCCGCACAGAAAGGCCCTCGCCGCCCCCGGGGCTCGAACCCAGGACCTTCTTGCTGTGAGGCGACGGCGCTAACCACTACACCACCGTGCCGCCCCGGATTCAAAGTCTAATAAACTATAATTAGATATGATGACATGGTTATTTTTACACACACCCCTACTGTACTTGGCTTCCCCAGAATTTCATAAACAATAACATGGACAGATCGAAGTGATTTGAAATAGTTTTGTTGGAACTTTATTGATGTAACTCTAGAATAATTGCTATAAAAATGATTTTCAACAATCCCTAAAAGATGTGGTCCTGAAAAGATATAAAAGCATAAGGTATCATTACTATATTGTCTGGGGCAGCTATATGTAATACTCTGAGTTATTTTCTCTAGTCTGTAAACCAAATTGGACAGTTCTATATGTAGAAAATGTGACAGTAAAATATATAGACTACTTATGCTATTTATATAAACTGCTTATTGCTATTATTTAACTCATTTTTATGCCCCGCTGACCGAATGGCCCGAAGGGGGATATGTAGAAAATATATGTAGATATGGAATATGTAGATATGTCATGGCGATGTCCGTCCGTCCCAGGAAGGGTGCTCAACTTCTGAAATTGACTCCTCTCACAATTTTTGGAGGAATTTCATGAAACTTGGCAGGTTTCTTTGTTATATGTCAATAGTATGCATATTGTAATTTAATTCAGTTCGGTCACATTTTACCAGAGTTACAGCCCTTGATTAACAAAATGATAATTTGACAATTTCATGAGTTTTTTCCCTTCTGAAATCAACTCCTCTCACAATTTTTCAAGGAATTTCATGAAACTTGGCAAAAGGCATTGTTGTATGTTGGTACAACACATATATATTTTAATTTAGTTAAATTTGGTCACACTTTACCAGAGTTACAGCTCTTGATTAACAAAAATATCCTTTGAGAATTTGATTAGAGTTTGTTTTTCTTCTGAAATCAATTCCTCTCTCAATTTTTGGAGGAATTTCACGAAACTTGGCAAAAGGCATTGTTATATGTCTGTCATGATCCGCCCCGGACTTCCACTCTGGAGATTTATTATCTCCCAGCTCGGCGCAATCCAGATCCAGGACAGGACTTACATCTTGCCAGCATTCACTTCCTGGTCTGCTCTGCTGTGTATTGAGGTATTTCACCTGACGTCACAGGGTCACGTGACGCCCCGGTGTCCGCCATTTTGGATGGCAAGCTAGCGAATGTCAACATCATAGTACCTAGTATGTTGCTGTAGCAACGTTTACGTTCAGTCATTCGGATGACTGTTAAAACCTTTCAGTCTCAAGTTTTTCCTTTACTGTATTTACTAGTTTACTGAGCCAGCCAGCCCCGGAGCGCCGGCCAGCCCCGGAGCGCTAGCCAGCGCCGGCCAGCCCCGGAGCGCTAGCCAGCGCCGGCCAGCCCCGGAGCGCTAGCCAGCGCCGGCCAGCCCCGGAGCGCTAGCCAGCCCCGGCCAGCCCCGGAGCGCTAGCCAGCGCCGGCCAGCCCCGGAGCGCTAGCCAGCGCCGGCCAGCCCCGGAGCGCGCTCAGTAAACTAGTAAATACAGTAAAGGAAAAACTTATAACGGGCCATGTCTCAACAGACTAAGAAGTTATTTCAATGACATTTAATAACATTTTGTTTATCCTGAGGACCGAAAGTAAATGAAAATGTGAACAAATCTTAGCTGTCAGTGAACAGTCCTGGTGGAAGCAGGTAAACGTCGTTCTCTAAGCCTGCTAACCTCAATTTTTGCAAATACCTCTCCCTCTGCTCGCCCTGTAAATGCCCTACGTCGCTGGATAGTGAAGGTGTTTTCTGCATCTCGCTCCTTTTTCTTTTATGTTTTTTGTTTGTCGCCTTCCTCGCATTCAAACTGATTCGAGCCGTGCCGTCCAAAATGGCAGCATCACATGACTTAGTCACGTGAGTGAAATACCTCAATAAATAGGCCGTTCTCAGAAGGGGACTTTGCCAGTTGGTTTTTCACATGGTCTCTGCGCCATCATCTCATCTCATCTCATCTCATTATCTCTAGCCGCTTTATCCTGTTCTACAGGGTCGCAGGCAAGCTGGAGCCTATCCCAGCTGACTACGGGCGAAAGGCGGGGTACACCCTGGACAAGTCGCCAGGCTGCACCATTATCGCTTCTTGGATTTTTGCTCTCTGTTTTTGCTTATTCTTTGCCACAGTTTTTGCACCCTCATCTTGCCATTTTTTCATGTTTTTGTGCTACGTTTTTTTGTTTACAGTTTTTTTTTGTCTGGACTATTTTTGCGATTTTTGTTCATTTATTCTCTTGGACATTAATGAAATCTTTTTTTATTCATTGGATTTTCTGGTTCATGTTTCTGCTTTTGGATCCTACACATCTTGTCACCCATAACAATGTCAGTTGTACACTGATAAAAATAAAGTGCCAGATCTACTTAAAAAAAATTTGAGGCAAGTTTTTGCATAATTTATGTAGATCACACCATATTATTCTTTGTATCAACTACTCATTTGTTTTTGTACATGAAAAAATAACCCAAGTAATGTGAACTTAGTTTTGTTTAGATTCAACAAAGTTAGTCTTTGTATGAATTACTTAATTTTTTTAATGTTATAAATGAAATTTGCAAGTAAAACCAACTTGATTTTATTATGTAGATCAAACAAAACTATATTTTGTTTAAAAAAAACTTGAATTTTTTAACATGGCTAATGACATTTACATGTAAAACTTTATTTTATGTACATCAAACATGATATTAAAAATATGAATTACTTTTTTATATTTAAAATAAAATGTGCAAGTTAACTGTTTTTTATTGTAGATACAGCTTAATTAGTTACATCAAGAGCTTTCCTTATATATATGTGGGATATAGTTATTATTCAAACATGCTAGAGTTATTTTTAACTTACCATTTACATGTGCATTCCCATACCAATAGCAATACCAGTGGACAAGCACAAAGCCATTACCTGGCATTCCTGGGGCTGTGGATACTACAGCATAATAGTAAAAGTGGAAAAAAATTGTCAAAGAGTCTCACTTTATGATGCACCACATCTTGCTTTATTATTTAGGAAAAAAAATATGACAAAAACTGGCTTGGATACAAGTTCACTTGATTCAGGGACAGCAAAGGTACAGATCTTGCAAATCCATCCCATGAAAAATAAATGCTATTTGCTTGATCAAAAGGCATTCAGGAGGACCATATTTAGTGGTTTCTCTGGCGGAGGTTAGCCAACAGATTTGTCACATCTGTGTGAATCCAGGTTGTAGTTAGGAGATTGGCTTCTGTTCATCTGACCTCAATGATTGGGGGGAAGAGTTTGTTTATCTTGTGGATGATTTGCAACATTATTCAATTGTACAACTGGTGTACGTATGACCACAGCAATTTTTTTCTGTCAGCATGCTAATTGCCATGCTTCTACAAAACCTGAATTGCCTCAGAAAATGGTAAGGCAACAAGTTCAAACCAGAATGTTTTATTTCATTTGTGAACTTCACAGTTCTTGCTGACCACTGAGAGTGATTACTTGCATTAGGAATTAATCTTAAAGCTGTACACTGTGTCTGTAGAAGGTGTGCATGATTGTATGATTTTTTTTTCACAAATGTGTATGGAATCTTTGTAACACACACATTGACAACACAGCCAATTTTTACAAGGACTGTCTTGCAGAAGTGTGAAACAAGCAGAGTGGGAGTGGAGGGTATAAGTTCTGTGATACAATTCACACCAAGTCTTATGTTTAGTAAAGCAAAATATGCATAGATTGCTGTTTAAATCACACAAATGTCCCACTGTGAGCACTTATTAACCATACCTATGTTGACTAATCAGAATTTCAAAACACTTTATACAATGGGATATTTGTGATATTTAAACAGTTCTCTATATGTACAGTGGTGCTTGAAAGTTTGTGAACCCTTTAGAATTTTCTATATTTCTGCATAAATATGACCTAAAACATCATCAGATTTTCACACAAGTCCTAAAAGTAGATAAAGATAACCCAGTTAAACAAAGGAGGCAAAAATATTATACTTGGTCATTTATTTATTGAGGAAAATGATCCAATATTACATATCTGTGAGTGGCAGAAGTATGTGAACCTCTAGGATTAGCAGTTAATTTGAAGATGAAATTAGAGTCAGGTGTTTTCAATCAATAGGATGACAATCAGGTGTGAGTGGGCACCCTGCTTTATTTAAAGAACAGGGATCTATCAAAGTCTGATCTTGACAACACATGTTTGTGGAAGTGTATCATGGCACGAACAAAGGAGATTTCTGAGGACCTCAGAAAAAGCATTGTTGATGCTCTCAGGCTGGAAAAGGTTACAAAACCATCTTTAAAGAGTTTGGACTCCACCAATCCACAGTCAGACAGATTGTGTACAAATGGAGGAAATTCAAGACCATTGTTACCCTCCCCAGGAGTGGTCGACCAACAAAGATCACTCCAAGAGCAAGGCGTGTAATAGTCGGCGAGGTCACAAAGGACCCCAGGGTAACTTCTAAGCAACTGAAGGCCTCTCTCACATTGGCTAATGTTAATGTTCATGAGTCCACCATCAGGAGAACACTGAACAACAATGGTGTGCATGGCAGGGTTGCAAGGAGAAAGCCACTGCTCTCCAAAAAGAACATTGCTGCTCATTTGCAGTTTGCTAAAGATCATGTGGACAAGCCAGAAGGCTACTGGAAAAATGTTTTGTGGATGGATGAAACCAAAATAGAACTTTTTGGTTTAAATGAGAAGCATTATGTTTGGAGAAAGGAAAACACTGCATTCCAGCTTAAGAAGCTTATCCCATCTGTGAAACATGGTGGTGGTAGTACCATGGTTTGGGCCTGTTTTGCTGCATCTGAGCCAGGACGGCTTGCCATCATTGATGGAACAATGAATTCTGAATTATACCAGCGAATTCTAAAGGAAAATGTTAGGACATCTGTCCATGAACTGAATCTCAAGAGAAGGTGGGTCATGCAGCAAGACAACGACCCTAAGCACACAAGTTGTTCTACCAAAGAATGGTTAAAGAAGAATAAAGTTAATGTTTTGGAATGGCCAAGTCAAAGTCCTGACCTTAATGCAATCAAAATGTTGTAGAAGGACCTGAAGTGAGCAGTTCATGTGAGGAAACCCACCAACATCCCAGAGTTGAAGCTGTTCTGTGTGGAGAAATGGGCTAAAATTCCTCCAAGCTGGTGTGCAGGACTGATCAACAGTTACCGGAAACGTTTAGTTGCAGTTATTGCTGCACAAGGGGGTCATACCAGATACTGAAAGCAAAGGTTCACATACTTTTGCCACTCACAGATATGTAATATTGGCTCGTTTTCCTCAATAAATAAATGACCAAGTATAATATTTTTGTCTCATTTGTTTAACTGGGTTCTCTTTATCTACTTTTAGGACTTGTGTGAAAATCTGATTATGTTTTAGGTCATATTTATGCAGAAATATAGAAAATTCTAAAGGGTTCACAAACTTTCAAGCACCACTGTAAATATAAAAAAAGAAAACTCAAAAACACAAATAGTTTGATTTGCTGGAGCATATGCGACTGAGGAACTGAGAAAATAAACATTTTAAATTTGACAACCTTTAATAGGGCAAGTTATGAAATGTATCTGGTCAACCTCATGAGGAAAACATACTGATTTGCCACAGGTTAGGATTGAATTAGAATTTATATTCATCGGCGCTTCATAAAGTAAATCCAGGACAACAAAACCTTTGACATCTGAAAGTATGACTCGTCTTCCGGCTGATAAGCTAACTGAATGAATCTACCTGTTGCCCCACGTCAGTTAACCAAATGTTTGAACATACTTGCGTTCAGTGTAGCCATATGGAGATTCAAGAACCACCTGGTGGAGATAAAATGTCAAAGTGAATAACTGCTAATAAAAGAAACCATATATAAACCATGTATATTTTTCTTAAAATGTCATTCACAACCCAATTTAAGCATTTCATTCCAAAAAGAAAAGTTACTTTTATGGCTGCTAGGTCTTTTTTTCCAGTGTAACAATAAAAGATATCCAAAATTCCCTCATTAAAAAATAAAAAACTATGACACAAATGTATCAACAAAATGCAACAAGAATTGTGACTTTATCCAATATTAACTTTTTTTTTTTTGCTCTGAACATATGTAAATTAGCACATTTAAATAAGACAATGCCCTGTTAGCATATTTTAAGTTTCAGAAAACTTGTCAAACAAATAAAAATGTTTTCATTGGTTTTGTGGTGATATCATAAGCCTGCTCACCTGTAAGGTTAATGGTAACTTGAGTATCCCCCACTGATAATATCATTCAATTTGTGGTTTCATTAGCCAATTCCAATTTTTGTGGATTTTGATTTTCTTTCATCAGAGCTGTAATTAACAACAAACACAGAAGGTGATTTTAAATTATTATTATTTTCATTCTAAGACACTGTTAAAGAACTACTTATCTAAAATCTCATCTCATCTCATTATCTCTAGCCGCTTTATCCTTCTACAGGGTCGCAGGCAAGCTGGAGCCTATCCCAGCTGACTACGGGTGAAAGGCGGGGTACACCCTGGACAAGTCGCCAGATTCACACTCACATTCACACCTACGGTCAATTTAGAGTCACCAGTTAACCTAACCTGCATGTCTTTGGACTGTGGGGGAAACCGGAGCACCCGGAGGAAACCCACGCGGACACGGGGAGAACATGCAAACTCCACACAGAAAGGCCCTCGCCGGCCCCGGGGCTCGAACCCAGGACCTTCTTGCTGTGAGGCGACAGCGCTAACCACTACACCACCGTGCCGCCCTTATCTAAAATAAATAAGTAAATAAATAAAATAAAATTGCACAATGTTCAATGACTAATCTCTCATTCTCACTCAGAAAAATCTCCTCCTGAAAATGTTGACTTTCAAACCCTTTATTTCCTCTGTTCTCCTGAATTCTATATAAATAATGTTGGAAATGTCTTGAAAAAAAAATAGGGTGTTCCTTCATCTATGAAAATAATACGTAGCTGAATTTACTGCATTATGTTCACGTTGTTGAAAGATTTAAACTGCATTATTTACACTTTTATCTCTGGACGTTGTAATTCAGAAACATAATTTTACCTCGTCACACTCAATTACAATGGGAAGGGTCCACTATTGGCCCTTTTCCACTACCCTTTTTCAGCTCACTTCAGCTCGCTTCAGCTCACTTCAGCCCAACACGGCTCACGTTTCGACTATCTAAAAACAGCACGACTCAGCTCGCTTCAGCCCTGCTTAGCCCCCAAAATTCGCACGGTTTTGGAGTGGGGCTGAAGCAAGCCAAACCGAGCTGAGTGAGGCTAGGGGCGTGAGCAGACACTCCCCTGTGCACTGATTGGTGAGGAGGAGTGTCCTCACACGCCCACACACGCCCCGTGAGCACGCTGGGATCTGTAAACACCGTAAACCCGGAAGAAGGAGAATTACGAATTACGAGAATTATGAAGCCTTATGCGCCTCGCCTCATCTATACGCTCTTGCCAGTATCTGTTGGCGTTGTCGGTGACAACAAGCCACAGCACCAAGACCAGCAACACTAACGACTCCATGTCCTCCATGTTTATTGTTTACTATCCGGGTTGTGAGACTACCGCTTAAAAGATCACTGATGTCACTGTTTGCGCCGCCTAACGACATCACCTGACGTCCACCCACTTTCGCTAACTCCACCCAATGTGTCCACCCACTTCCAGCCAGCACGGTTCAGCGCGGTTGTAGTCGAAATGCAACTCCAACAGCCCCACTCGGCTCGACTCAGCCCGACTCAGCACGGCACGGCTCAGCCGCGTTGGTAGTGGAAAAGCGGCATATGTTACATTTTAGCTGTATTCAGCAGATGGCGCTGTGATCAGTCCTCCACTTCCGGGTCGTTCCCAGCCAAAACAATACTCACTGTGACATTGGTTTGTATAACGTTTCGCTGAAATAAGATAGAATTAATAAATTTTATTGATGTTTAACTGGAATAGACGCTTATAAAATGTCAAACATACAAATACGCGAATTATCGCCCATGCCACATCCATTATTGTGCTTAAGTTAGGGCTTGTGGTCTGGGTAACCACGTCTTCTTCACACGGCCTGTAAGATATATTTGTGCTCATCATACTCATTGATGGGCCAGTTATTGTGAAATAATGATGTTTGATTTTTTTTATTTTAATCACATACTTGGATAATCAAACAAATATTTCCTCAAAAGAATGCATACAGAGCAAAAGAATGCATACATTTAAATTTTGATGAGTGCTGATTCTATATTGGTTCATATATTTGGGGATAAGAATTCTTGTAACAGAACACACATGGCTAAATTGGCTGTTGAACTCATTAATATAACAATAATATGGTTTTTGTGGGCATTATAGTTATTTGTGGCTCGGCCTGAATGATTTGAAGCCCGACATGGTTCATTTGAAGCCCAAGCGGTAGCGACAGTGGCGGCTGGCTCATAGGGGGCGCTCGGGCGCCGCCCTCCCAGATGTGGAGGGGAAAAAAATATAAAATATATCGATATATATATATTTACAAATGTTATTATCAATGTCAGTTTTACTTAATAGTGTGTGCCTACATGCGATCTGAATTATTTAAACAACATTTCCACCAACTGTGGAAATTCATTCAGTGGTGAATTTCCACCGACAGACGCGTATCATTTCTCTTCTTGGGCGCTCGGCAAAGCGCCCCAGAAGTGCAGCGGAATAGCCAATCGTGTATGGTTGCTCGGGGAAAATCATAAATATTTGGCCAATCAGCATCGCCGAATTTAATGGTTTTGGGGCGCTGGAAATTTCGCCCCTGCTACAGAAAATGCATCTCTCTCTGTCTTTGATATTCAAAACTAGACTTTTGGTTCGTATTGGACAATAATCACACATCTTTCTTGTCATAGTTTGTATTCACAAGAGTGTCAACACTGTGTTTCGCTCCCCCTCTCACTGTCTCGTTTCACAGAAATACACCTAGCTCAGAACACACACACACACACCTCATTTCATAGTCACTCTCTCACACAGAAATCTTACACTCACCTTAGAATCAGACACACACACACACACACACACACACACACACACACACCACCTCACTCAGTCCCACACTCACCTTAGAAACCTTCCTCCCTCTCTCACTCACTCATTCATACACTCTCTCTCTCTCTCTCTCACACACACACACACACACACACACACACACACAGTTGATTTGTATAGATTCAGCTGAAATCATACCCTTGCTGTAAACTTCTCTCAAGAACTTGAGTATTGTATTGTATTTGAAACCGTTCCTTTCCAAAGCATAAATGGAGCCTAATATAGCTGTAAATTGTTAATTTACTTTATCTGTGAAACTGCTGATTTTGAGAAGGAAATTAAATTATTATTGTGGAATTGTCATTTTCTGACTGTTCATTTGAATGCTTATACTGGACTAGGCAGGGAACTCTACTGGCACACACCAGCCCCACCAAGAATTTTTTTCACCAGCCGCCACTGGGTAGCGATAATTTATTTATGTTTTATTAGGTGTGATTAATGTTTGTGTGTTTTAATATTAATCTGGTTTATAAAAGGCAGTGCTTTGTCAGAGGGTAGCGTGTTACACAACTCTGTATGCTTCAACTGGTACCCATGAACATGTTAATATCCATCCATTCATAGTTTAAATGCCTCTGTTGGTGTACACGTGCATACATAATGCCTTCAACATTGTACAAGATTCAGCAACTTAAGGCTTTCACGATACCTGACGGTCACAGATCATATGGAACTAACCGGCAGATGCACAGTCATAAAATGCATTGTGTTTTTCAGGCTCCTCTTCATAGCGTGCAAGCTGCTGTCTATGATGAACTGGCAAGCAAATTTAAAGGAACAGTCCACCGTACTTCCATAATGAAATATGCTCTTATCTGAATTGAGACGAGCTGCTCCGTACCTATCCGAGCTTTGCACGACCTCCCAGTCAGTCAGACGCAGTCAGACGCGCTGTCACTCCTGTTAGCAATGTAGCTAGGCTCAGTATGGCCAACGGTATTTTTTGGGGCTGTAGTTAGATGCGACCAAACTCTTCAGCGTTTTTCCTGTTTACATAGGTTTATATGACCAGTGATATGAAACAAGTTCAGTTACACAAATTGAAATGTAGCGATTTTCTATGCTATGGAAAGTCCGCACTATAATGACAGGCGTACTAACACCTTCTGCACGCTTCGACAGTGCATTGATATCTGAGCTCCGTATCAGTGCGCTGCCGAAGCGCGCAGAAGGTGTTAGTACGCCTGTCATTATAGTGCGGACTTTCCATAGCATAGAAAATCACTATGTTTCAATTTGTGTAACTGAACTTGTTTCATATCACTGGTCATATAAACCTATGTAAACAGGAAAAACGTGGAAGAGTTTGGTCGCATCTAACTACAGCCCCAAAAAATACCGTTGGCCATACTGAGCCTAGCTACATTGCTAACAGGAGTGACAGCGCGTCTGACTGCGTCTGACTGACTGGGAGGTAGTGCAAAGCTCGGATAGGTACAGAGCAGCTCGTCTCAATTCAGATAAGAGCATATTTCATTATGGAAATACGGTGGACTGTTCCTTTAAACAATCCTCTTTCTCTTTATGGCTCCGTATCTTTAAAATTTACAAGATGTTATTAAACTTAAAACAAACCACAATAAACCCTGAATAAACACTTTACTTTTGTTGGTTTGGGCTGTGCGGCGTCCACCGTTGTTGAATGACCCAGTGACGCGCGCGCCACCTGTTGACTACTCCGCACAAATCATAGTGGACCCTTCCCATTACACAACAATAACTAGCCTACAATTAGAGACTATTTCATCATTTTTCTGTTGCTGATGTCTCTTACCTTTCCTTTTCTGCTTTGAATGGTAGGTCTATTTGCAGCTGCAACAAGTTTTTAATCTTGTTCTTTATCCAATTATTATCATATGATTTATGTATTTCCTGAAGAGTGACACATCTTATGTCAGGTTGACCTTTTTATTCGCATATTCATATGCTTAAGTGTCAATGTTTACTTCGGAAACATCAGTTCAATAATACTTTAATGTGCTGTATTCCCCCAGCCTCGGGGAACCAAGGAGGGAGAGCTGAAACTGGAGGTTGCACCCATATATGTACAGTGAAATAAAAATGGGACATTTGATTTTAATCCTGCCGCGATTCTTTATAATTCCATGTTGTTGGTTAAGTAAAGAAGCTGTGTGGATGACATTAAACGTGCAGCATGTGTGTGCTTTACATTTGTACAGAATCAGCTATAATTGTGAGCACCAGCCCAGCCGTTCCACACTAACAGTCGAGCAGGCCACTTAAATGATTCACTTTATTTATACCTACCATTCAAATAACATTAAGCATTAAGGCTTTGGCAAGGTGACCATCTCTACTTAAAATGGCGCAGGATACACTGCAAAAAAATTGCCAGCAATAATGTTTACAGACCGACGCTAGCCACAGGCTGACTGAAGGTTTGGTAGGGTCTAGCTAACATTACACATTTGGTGCTAGTAAGTTGTTAGCTTATAAGTCGTATAATGTAATTCCTTTACAAGGCTCTTAACACACTACGGTAACATCAGTTAACATGAAAAGCATCCGGTTAATTCTGGTTTTCGACAACAATAAGCAAAAAAAAAAAAGAGAAAAACGTTATTCTTACCTTACTGACATTTAATGTTGTGTCGAAGGTGCTCAGCTCAGACCTGGTTCAGACTGGTTTGGACCAGACTTGTTGCTGCAAAATGTTCCCACAATGTACTTGGGGTGCATATACCTCATAGTGTTTGGTGTTGAATGGAAAAGAGTAAAGATAACAAGGTTTGTTTTGTTGAGATTGTGAACGTAAGAAGATTGACTCGCATTACTTAATTATTCTTGTTGAGGAAAAAAAATTCTTTTGTTTCTAACAAACATAAATTGATTCAAAACTAGATATATTTGTGTAAACATACAAACTTGAATTTTTATTGTTAATATCACAAATTCAAATTGTGTTAAAATTAGATTATATAAAACTTTATTGATCCCTTTGGGAGGGTTCCCTCAGGGAAATTAAGATTCCAGCAGCATCATTACAGATAAACAGAGAAAAGAAATAGAGGAAAACTTCTAGATAAATTAAAATAAATTAAGTATTTACAAATATAAAAAGAATAAGATATGGGGAAGAGAGGAAGGGGGGAGGGAAAAAAAGGTGTGGGGAGGAGAAGGGGGCGGCAGGAGAGATATTGCACTTTATATTGCACATTGTCCGGTATTGCTTATTGTTAGGCTAGGCTACTGCTCCTTCCCGTCCTCTGTCCTCCTGTTACCCCTCCTCCCCCACAGATGCCCCTTTTCCACCAAAGCAGTTCCAGGGCTGGTTCGGGGCTAGTGCTTAGTTTGGAACTGGGTTTTCTGTTTCCACTGACAAGGAACTGGCTCTGGGGCCAGAAAAACCGGTTCCAGGCTAGCACCAACTCTCTGCTGGGCCAGAGGAAAGAACCGGTTACGTCAGCGGGGGGGCAGAGTTGTTAAGACCAACAACAATAACAAGACCGCGAAAGATCGCCATTTTTAAGTGACGAGAAGCAGCAGCTGTACAAACGCGAAGTCATCCATTATTATTATTGTTGTTGTTGTTGCTGCTGCTTCTTCCGTGTTGTTTTTGGTTCGATATTCGCGCCAAAGTTTATGCAAACATAGCAATGTAACTGACGTATACAGCGACGTAATGACGTATACAGCGATGTAACTGACGTATACAGCGACGTAATGACGTGTCTTCTCTTAGCACCGCGAGCTATGGAAAAGCAAACTGGTTCTCAGCTGGCTCGCAAGTTGAACGAGTTGTGAACCAGCACCAACACTGGCCCCGAACCAGCCCTGGAACTGATTTGGTGGAAAAGGGGTAAGAGAAGAGTTGTACAGTCTGATGGCGTGAGGGACAAAGGAGTTTTTGAGTCTGTTCAAAATTTACTTCTCAGATTTATTTTTTTTCAGTGTACGCATACTGTTATTTTGTTCAATTCAGGTGTTACTAGAGTTGTGGCCCTTGATTAACAACCTTGTACTTTCACAATTTCATGAAGGTGTGCTTGCCTTCTGACATGAACTCCTCTCACAATTTGTGGATGAATTTCTGAAAGCTTGGCAAAAGGCCTTGTTATATGACAATAATACACATATTGCGATTTAATTTCGTTTGTGAAAATTTTACCAGAGTTTTGACCCTTGATTAAATAACTTGTACTTTGACAATTTCATGAGGGTCTACGTTCTTCTAAAATCAACTCCTTTCACAATTTTATTTTGACAATTTCATGAGGGTGTATGTTCCTCTGAAATCAACAAAGCCTTTTGCCAAGTTTGGTGAAATTCCTCCACAAAGTTTGTGGAGGAATTTCACCAAACTTGGCAAAAGGCTTTGTGATATGACAGTTATACGCATATTGAAATTCCGTTTAATTTGGGCAAAATTTACCAGAGTTATGCCCTTGATTATTAACAAACTTGTACTTTGGCAATTTCATCAAGCTGTGCTTGTTTTCTGAAATCAACTTCCCTCACAATTTTTATCCCCCGCTGGCCGAAAGACCCAAAGGGTGATTATGTCGTGGTGATGTCTGTCCGTCCATCTGTCCATCCCAGGAAGGGTACTCACCTTCTGAAATCAACTCCTCTCACATTTTTTGGGAGAAATTTCATGAAACTTGACATGATTCTTTGTTATATGTCAGTAATACACATATTGTAATTTGGTTCACTTCAGTTACATGTTACCAGAGTTATGGCATAGTTGCCAGCGAGGGATATTGTGCTCTCAGAGAACTCTTGTTTTATATTCTATTGCAACTTTAAGCAGGTATTCAAAGAGCTTGGCCTTATCATGTAGCCTTGGCAGCTAGCCAGCTAGTATAAATAATATACACATGAAGAAATGACGACATCTGTTAAACTCATCTCAATATCTCTTACAATTGTTTAACTTGTTATGGGCAATGCAAAAGTCACTGTTGCAAATGGTGTTGCAACACCTTTTTTGGGGCACTCTGCCATGACACTCCTGCATACACTGAACTGATGGACTCTCGGTCCAGGACAGAATATGTAAAGCCTGCCCACGCAGAAAACTGATTGATCTACTGACAGAGCAATCAGGATTCTCTCTCTCCCATGCACGTGCTTGCTTGCGCTACATTCTGGGATATATCTAATTCGCAGGCATCAGGGAGCCGTTACCAATATGCAGTCAACTTCTGGAAATTCCAGTAGAGTTGGGGATAATTCAACTTGTCCCATCAGACAGGCAGATGCGGATTTGACTTGTATGGACCAAACGTTTGGTTGTCCCAGACAGTCAGACTACTGTTAATTTTGAGCCCTAGGCTTGGTAATGTCAGATGCAGGGCACAGATTGCATGCTTCGCAAAGTTTGTGTTACACCTACAGTCCTTATATTTATGCACTGTGATTGCATTCTAATCAGGAACCAGTGCATGGTAATTAGCCCTAATAGTGCTAGGTGCACACACGCGCATCAATGCATGTGAATGTAACAGATGTAACCACAACTGTTTGGCACATCAAGTTTGATACTCGGTCATCACTATAAAGTCATGATGTAAAATGAAAGTGCTGGCTTACTGCTGTCCACTAGGCACCCAGCAGAGTCACACCATAATAAATGTTGTGGTGTTGTTTCTGGCACATGGCATGCAGTATCAAAGAAAGGAATAAATATGTATTCGTAACTGTGATGCATATCTCATTATTGGAATCACTGTCAAGACAATGCAGCAATTTATTGATGGGAAATACACTACATGACACAATTTGATGGTTTATATGCTATAATATTATTCTATCAGAATCAGATGTTTATTTTCAAGTACATTCTCACATACAAAGAATTTGCTTTGGTGATTGGTGCTTGAATGATTAAGATGGAAGAATTTAGCAAAGACAAAAAGTAGCTACATACGTAGAATAAGAAATAGAAGAATCTGAAATTTACAAATTTGAAAAGTGGACAAATTTAAGGGGTATGTGCATGAGTTGGAGTCCAAGCTATACGGTATGTCCGGAATGTGCAAAAACAGGTCACATGATGATGATGATGGGAAGAGAACATGTGTAGTTGGCTAAGTCAATAACCCAGCTGTATAGTGTGAGCTGGAATGTGCAATAAAGGTTCACAGAATGGAGATGTATGACATGGCCTTGAAATGTGCAAAAATTGTAGTTCAGAGACAAACTGCATTGATGTTACAGATTGGAAGTGGGAGGTTAGAGTCAGTGGGGGTCTCTGACCTTATTGAAGAGGCCAGCTACAGTGGGGGAAAAGCTGGCCTTATGGCATGAGGTTTTGGTTCCAATGGACCAAAACCTCCTACCAGATGGGAGTGGTTCAAAAAGTTTGTATTTGGGGTGAGAGGGGTTGGCCACAATCCTTTCTGCTCTCCTCAGGGTCTTGGACTCATACAGGTTGTAGAGACAGAAGGTTGCAGCCAATCGTCCTTCCAGCAGAGTGGATGACGCGCTACAGTCTGCCCTTGTCCCCGGCAGTGGCAGTAGCATACCAGACGGTGATGGAGGAGGTAAGGATGGACTCAATTATGGTGGTGTAAAAGTGCACCATCATTGTCTTTGGCAGATCGAACTTCTTCAACTGCCGCAGGAAATGCATCCTCTACTGTGCTTTCTTGGCGAGAGAGCAGGTATATGTCTCCAATTTAAGGTCCTGGGTGATTATAATGCCCAGGAAGCAGAAATACTCCATAGAGGTTACTGGGGAGTCAAACAGGGTGATGGGGGAAGGTGTGGCACAGCTCCTCCTGAAGTCTCCAATCATCTCCACTGTCTTTAGAGCATTGAGCTCCAAATTGTTCTGCCTACACTAGGACACCAGATGCGTCACTATATGTGGAATAACAAAATTTCCTGAAATGTTTGGAATAATGCTGGCTGATTTATGTTCTTGAATTTGAACATATGAAGAATAATCAAGAAACCTTTAACTCTGTGGATTGTCAGTGAAAAAATGGCAAGATCGTGGCTGCACACTGCGACTGTATGTCTCTCTCTCTCTCTCTCTCTCTCTCTCTCTCTCTCACTCCCCCCTTATTTATTTATGAATGAATGAATTACCCACAAAACATGCCAGGGACCCCAATGTGGCCAGTCATGTGGGTCCTGGGACCCAGAACAAAAAAATCCTAGCACCATTCCTGTCTACAGTATAAAGCTAGAATCACCATGCATATGCATATATGACTCGGGACCTACAGCCTACTGCAATTTACTCCCCTCTCAGGCTAGAAGACCATGTATAAAACTTTTTTTTTTTTAATGGGTAAAAGCAGTTTCAGATCGAGGCACACTTTTCTGATCGCCCTGCATACTGTTGCCTACTCTTACTCTTACTACTCTTGCCTACTCCTACTCTTACTCATACTGTTTACACTTCCTGCTTCCTGAGTTGTTCGCGCCGAGTCCTTTTTCCCGCGAGTGCCGGCGTTAATTATTAATCCTTTTTTAACTTTTTTTCTACAAATAAATTTCCAGTATCCTCTTCATTTTTATTGTACTGTCGCTTTCCTTTTTCTGTTTTTTTTCCCGGTTTTTTCTCTTTCTTTTTTCGGAAGAACGCCGAGACTGGAAGCTTTCTTTTTCTCTCCTCCTGTGTAAAGTCCACAAGCGGAGGCCATCCACATCTGATCTGCTTTAATATCAACAGATCTTCATTTAAGGTACGTGAATCTTTTCATCATGGCACACCTTCAGTGTGCTGAGTGCAGGATGTTTAGTCATTCTTCCTCCGTCACTAGCGATAACTCTATTAGCTTTACTTGTGATAAGTGCAGATTAGTTAGCTCTCTGACGGAGAAGATTACAGTGCTAGAAGCGCGTGTCCAGGCTTTAGAGCAGGTTAGTGAGCGTGAGAACAGTGTAGTTTCTGTTAGGGAAAGTCTGGACGCCCTAGGTGGAGTTAGCAATCCCCCAACTCCGGCATTAGAGCCCTTACAGCGGGGCGAATGGGTGACGGCTCGGCGGCATAAGCATAGAGCCAAAGCTACCGCTGAGGCTCGCCCACGGGAGCACCACTCCTCTCCGTGTCACGTGTTGAACAGGTTTGCTCTCCTTAGTGATGCACCCACTGAGAAACCTGAAAGAGCTCTGGTTATAGGGGACTCTATCATACAGCACGTGAAATTAGCTCAGCCTAAAGGCTGCACCAGCAGCTTTAGTCAGGTGTATACCGGGAGCCAGGGCGCCGGACATAGCAGGTAATCTTAGGGTCCGAGGCAAGCACAGGTTCTCAAAGATAGTTATCCATGCAGGAGCTAATGATATACGCCTTCGTCAGTCTGAGGTTACTAAGAGTAACTTTGTAGAGGTGTTTAAATTATCGAAGGCGATGTCCGATGCTGTAGTATGCTCTGGCCCCATCCCAATGCGGCGTGGCGATGTAGCTTACAGCAGGTTATGGTCGCTGAACTGCTGGCTGTCCAGGTGGTGCTCTGAAAACAGTGTGGGCTTTATAGATAATTGGGCTAATTTTGAGGGCACTGCTGGCCTGTTAGGGCGGGACGGTATCCATCCCACTCGGGAAGGTGCTGCTCTCATTTCCTGCAGCATAGGTCATAGTCTCAGAACAGGCCTAGTTAATTTCTGACAATCCAGAGCCAAGGCCAGGGAGCAGACGAACAGGCTAAACCGACTGTCTGCTAGCTGCACAGAGTCGTCACTCAGGGCCCACTACATCGAGACTGTGTCTGTTCCCCGAGCTCAACAAAAAGGAAGAAATTTTCAGAGAGTTTGTTCCAGTAACCTAATCAATATAAAATTAGATCATACTGACTGTACAGCTGCTGCCAGCACCTTTGATCTAAAGGTGGGGCTATTAAATATTAGATCTCTTACATCTAAAGCGCTAATGGTTAATGAACTCATTACTGATCAGGAGTTTAATGTACTGTGTTTAACAGAAACATGGATTAAGCCAAATGAATATATAGCATTAAATGAAGCGAGTCCTCCTGGATACAGTTATATACACCAGCCTCGTCTAACTGGCAGAGGAGGAGGCGTCGCGGTTATTTATAACGATTATCTAGGTGTAACACACAAACCTGGTTATAAATTTAATACATTTGAAGTTCTTCATACTCATATAATGTATGTAGCCTCGAAAAATAAGTCTACCCAGTTAATTCCATTGCTTATTATTTACAGGCCCCCGGGGCCATATTCTGAGTTTCTTTCTGAATTTGCAGATTTTATCTCAGATGTGGTTATTTCCTTAGACAAAGCTTTAGTTGTCGGAGATTTTAATATTCACTTCGATAACCCAGAAGACCCTTTAAAAACAGCGCTTGTGTCCATCTTAGATTCAGTCGGGATTAAACAGAATGTCATAGGACCGACCCATAATGGTGGTCACACCCTTGATCTAATACTAACATTCAGATTAAACGTAGACAATATAGTCATACTTCCACAGTCTGAAGTTATCTCAGATCATTGTCTCATCTCATTCAAAATATGTCTGAGTAATAATATATGCACCTCACCACGCTACTGTATTAAACGTACTTTCACGTCAACTACTGCACAGAGCTTTATAAATGATCTCCCAGAGCTGTCAACTTTGACTGGGTCACTGTCAGCCCCTGCAGAACTTGATCAGGCAACTGAATGCTTAGAGTCAACATTCCGCCATACTTTAGATAATGTAGCTCCTCTAAAAAGGAAAATGGTCAGAGACAAAAAATTAGCACCCTGGTATAATGATGACACTCGCACATTAAAACAGACCACTCGAAAATTGGAACGTAAATGGCGTCAAACAAAATTGGTAGTGTTCAAATTAGCTTGGAAGGAGAGTTTCCTGAAGTATAGAAAAGCTCTTAGTGCTGCGAGATCAACATATTTCTCCTCCCTAATAGAAGATAACAAAAATAATCCTAGATTCCTATTTAATACTGTAGCAAAATTAACCAGGAATAAGTCCACTATCAACACATGCACACCTGCAGTATGTAGTAGCAACGACTTCATTAATTTTTTTAATGACAAAATTGAGAATATCCGACAAAAAATTCAAACTACTAATTTAAGGTTAGACAATAAAAGTGACCTTGTAGTTAACAATATAACTGTATCAGATCATCAGTTAGAATGTTTTACTCCCCTAAAAGAAACTGAATTACTTTCATTAATCTCTACATCAAAAGCCTCAACTTGGGTACTAGATCCCTTACCGACACATCTATTCAAACAGATAATGCCTGGAGTAATTGAACCGCTTCTAAAAATAATAAATTCTTCTCTTATGATTGGCTATGTACCCAAATCCTTTAAACTAGCAGTTATCAAACCCCTGATTAAAAAACCTGACCTTGATCCCTGTCAGCTGTCCAATTATTGGCCAATATCAAACCTCCCCTTTATCTCCAACATCCTTGAAAAAGCTGTGGCACAGCAGTTATGCTCATATTTACATAGAAATAACATCCATGAAATGTATCAGTCAGGATTTAGACCTCATCATAGCACAGAGACAGCACTGGTTAAAGTAGTAAACGACCTATTGTTGGCGTCTGATCAGGGCTGTGTCTCGCTACTTGTGTTGCTTGACCTTAGTGCAGCATTTGATACCATTGATCATTCCATTCTTCTGGATAGACTAGAAAATGTTGTGGGAGTTAAGGGAATGGCCCTCTCCTGGCTCAGGTCTTATCTAACTGATCGTTATCAGTATGTTGATATAAATGGTGATATTTCTAGACGTACCGAGGTAAAGTTTGGTGTTCCACAAGGTTCTGTCTTGGGTCCACTGCTTTTTTCTCTATATATGTTACCTCTGGGCGATATTATTCGTAAACATTGTATTAGTTTCCACTGTTATGCTGATGACACACAGTTGTATGTCTCTGCAAAACCTGATGAGAGACACCAGCTTAATAGAATTGAGGAATGTGTTAAGGACATTAGACACTGGATGCTTATTAATTTCCTTCTGCTTAACTCTGACAAGACTGAAGTACTTGTACTAGGACCACATACAGCTAGAAGTAAGTTTTCTGATTACACAGTAACTCTGGATGGCCTTTCTGTTTCTTCACGTGCAGCAGTAAAAGACCTCGGAGTGATTATTGACCCCAGTCTTTCATTCGAAACTCACATTGATAACATCACCCAGATAGCTTTCTTTCATCTCAGAAATATTGCAAAGATAAGAAATTTAATGTCATTGCATGATGCAGAAAAACTAGTCCATGCTTTCGTTACCTCCAGGTTGGATTATTGTAATGCCTTACTGTCTGGATGTTCCAATAAGTGCATAAACAAGCTCCAGTTAGTTCAAAATGCAGCAGCAAGAGTCCTTACTAGAACTAGAAAATATGACCACATCACGCCTGTCTTATCCACACTGCATTGGCTCCCAATCAAATTTCGTATTGATTATAAAATACTACTATTGACCTTTAAAGCACTAAATGGTCTCGCACCACAGTACCTGAGTGAACTTCTGCTCCTCTATGACCCGCCACGCCTACTTAGATCAAAAGGTGCAGGCTATCTGCTGGTACCTCGTATAGTGAAGGCTACATCAGGGGGCAGAGCCTTTTCTTACAAAGCCCCACTGTTATGGAACAGCCTTCCAAGTAATGTTCGGGAATCAGACACAGTCTCAGCATTTAAGTCTAGGCTGAAAACATATCTGTTTAGTCAAGCCTTTTGTTAATGGTGTTTATGAGGTAAAGGAGTAGATCTGGAGGGTCCTCAGACATAGAGTGTTTTGGTAAACTGGGATGTATGGATGCTGTCAGTCCCCACTCGCTTGCTCACTCGAGTTTGTTGACGGTGTAGTGGCTGGCTGCTTTATGTCCCGGGGCTCCCTCATGCCTGTGTTACCTTCTGGCTCTCTCCTTTTAGTTATGCGGTCATAGTTAGTTGGCGGAGTCCCTGCTTGTACTCGGTGCAATATGTATACTGTTCCTACTTATTCAGGTGACATTGGGCATACCTAACCACCTGTGTTTTCTTTCCCTCCCCCCCACCCCAAATCTGTCCCTCTGAGTTACATGGAGTCAACAGGAAATCTTTTGGTGGAGAGGGTGGAGACCTCGACTGGCTATCGTAGCCTGCAGGGAATCGGCTGTCAGACATTCTGTCGCATGTCCCAGACCCGATGAAATGTAAGTGAATTGTCTTGGCCAGCCCTAAGGGTCCCATCTGCATCTCATCATTGCTGAGGAGTGTGCTCCCATCACCCAATCAAGCATCCAGCCAGAGCAGGTCATGATATATTTTACCATATTAACATGCCATTGTTGTGTGTTATGCCTGATGTAAAGACTCTCGTCTCTGCGAGCCTACCACACAGATTTAATACTTGTCATTTTTAGGGCATACCTAACAACCTGTGTTTTCTTTCTCTCTCTCTTCCCCTCCCCCCCCAATCTGTCCCTCTGAGTTACATGTTGATCCTGGGATTGAGATGCTGGCCTCTTCTGCCCCTCGGACCTGCTTGATCCATCCTGGTGCCCTGTGTCTGGTCGGAGTTTTATCGCACCGCTCCTGTGAAGGACGGCCCCATGAGGACAGTTGAGGGTTGTACCTGTTAAAACTGTTAATATTATAGTCAGGCTGTCTGTTGTTGCCCAAATGAGGATGGGTTCCCTTTTGAGTCTGGTTCCTCTCGAGGTTTCTTCCTCATGTCGTCTGAGGGAGTTTTTCCTTGCCACCGTCGCCACAGGCTTGCTCATTGGGGATAGATTAGGGATAAAATTAGCTTATGTTTTAAGTCGTTCAGATTCTGTAAAGCTGCTTTGCGACAATGTTTATTGTTAAAAGCGCTATACAAGTAAACTTGATTTGATTTGATTTGATACTCAAGCATCTCCGATATTGTATTAAAAAAAAAAACTCCCATAAGAAATACGGTGCAACACACAATATCTGCTGGGATGTGAGAGCATTGATTCATTGATAAAAACCTGAGGTCCGTTTCACAAAGCAGGTTTAGTGAAAACTCTGAGTCTGTAAACCCTGAAATGAGGGAAACTCTGGGTTTTCCGTTTCACAAAGGGAGGGAACTCAAACCAGGGAAAGAAGGGAAACTCAAGCCTGTTTCACAAAGAGAGGGAACTTAATCTCTCGGACTGTTACCGTATACTGTAACAACCTCTGTGAATCTAACCTGGTCGGGACCAGGTTTTTATCAATGAACCGTGGGTTTTTCTCTGTCTCCACCCTCTTTCACAGACACACACACCGTTTGATCTCCTCATTCATTCAATCAGCAGAAAGAGTTTTAGCATAGTTCTGCCGTATGTCATTCAAATAAAATCATTAAAATAAAATCAGTAGTTAGTAGGCATTGGAAGTCCATTAGGTAACTTTTTCATGAACATGGCATGTCCTTTTGATCACGATCTCGTTGATGAAGGTGCAGCCTTACTGCGCAGAGAATTAATTCCCCGGGAGATGATTATCAGACTGCGCATAGATGTTCTATCATTTCCAGACAGTTATCTTTTTGAGCAGTACCGTTTCACATCACAGTTCATAATACCTAACTGTCCTCACATTTGCAACAATATCATAGTCATGCTCTCACATCAGATATTGTGTGTTGCACCGCGTTTCTTATGGGAGTTTTTTTTTTTTAACACAATGTCAGAGATGCTTGAGTGGGCAACAGTATGCAGGGCGTTCAGAAAAGTGTGCCTCGACCTGAAACGGCGTTTACCCATCTTTAAAAAATAAATAAAATATAAAATTACACATGGTCTTCTTGCCTGAGAGGGGAATAACCTACAGTACGCTGTAGGTCATGGGTCGGAATCGAACTATTATTAATGTAACAAGAAAGACAGTAGAAAGATGTTTGCCATTTGTGCATTTTTATTGAAGGTGCAAACAGTAGTGCTATCACAAACAAATGAATACAAAAAAAGTCACTAAAAGCCAAAGTGCTGTGACTCAGGGTCAACCTTTCGGGGGCTTCTCAGTCTCTCGTTGATCCGGCTGCGGATTTTTGACCACTGGTCCGCAGACAGATCAGGAAACCGCTGAGAGGTGAACTGGTGGACAGTTTTTTTTTTTTTAAGGTTTTGTGGCAATGTGGCTTTGCCATTAGAGCCACTCCAATTAACCGCCTTCCCCCAGTGCCAATACTGTTCAAAAGGTGTAAGAGCCATGAAGACGCTTGCAGTATAAATATCTGGCCGGTGCTGTCCTCGCTGGCGGCACTGCTTATAAAAGTCCTCCTCCTGCTCAGCAGAAAGAACTCTGAGCTCAATGTCCGGCAAGGGAGTTGTTGCAGCCAGGGTCCTAGGGGTGGGTCCAGCAAAGGCTGGTGTTGAGGGATTGGTCTGTGGGTCCACTTCTGCCTCAAATGCCAACTGCCGTCGGGCCTGTGGTGGTGCTGGTGGGGGAGTGATCAGCCGCTGGAGAAGTTCCTCCATCTGTTTGAGATGTTCCTCCGTCTTGACACGTTCCTCTGCCTTTAGGCGTTCCTCCATCTGATTTAGACGCTGAATGATGCCACCCAGCGCTTCACTGCAGTCTGTGTGGTGGCTGCATCATGCGGTCTCAACCTCAGCGACCCGCTTTCTGAGGTCCCTGTGGCACCACCACAGGCCCGATGACAGTTGACATTCAAGGCAGAAGTGGACCCACAGACCAATCCCTCAACACCAGCCTTTGCTGGACCCACCCCAAGGACCCCGGCTGCAACAACTCCCTTGCCGGACATTGAGTTCAGAGCTCTTTCTGCTGAGCGGGAGGACGACTTTTATAAGCAGTGCCACCAGCGAGGACGGCATCGGCCATATATTTATGCCACAAGCGTCTTCACGGCTCTTGAACAGTATCGGCGCTGGGGGAAGGCGGTTAATTGGAGTGGCTCTAATGGCAAAGCTATATTGCCACAAAACCTTAAAAAAACTGTCCACCAGTTCACCTCTCAGTGGTTTCCTGATCTGTCTGCGGATCAGTGGTCAAAAATCCGCAGCCAGACCAACGAGAGACTGAGAAGCCCCCGAAAGATTGACCCTGAGTCACAGCACTTTGGCTTTTAGTGACTTTTTTGTATTCGTTTGTTTGTGATAGCACTACTGTTTGTACCTTCAATAAAAATGCACAAATCAAACATCTTTCTACTGTCTTGCTGCAAGGGCTGCTCTGCCTAGAAGGAGCAAATGTGAGATTACAACATAAAGTTTAGAATAACATACTTTAGTAGCACCTAATTTACTGAGAGAAAATTGCACACTGTAACTTACTTTTGATATCAGACATTTTGGTCTCACAGTCCGTGTAGCCTTGTAGAAACTGCTGGCCTCTATTGTCACCAAAGCAACGTGTTGAAAAACAGTCAAATAAAAAACTGTGAAATCATCTGGTAGCCTGGTTTACTTATCAGCAAACGGGAGGATTTAGTGAAATCTTATTGGCCCGGTACCTCCAACTTGTGATTAGCCAATCCCATGCTGCCCCCATCACACCCTCACCTCCCCTCCCCGCCAAGTTAACGTTACTGCGCTAGTTGCATTACAACGAAGATGAAGCGCATCAGCAGAGAAAATTCCCAGCAGATTCGTGCAATGAAAGAAAATGGAAAGTCAACGCAAGAGATAAGGCAAAATTATGAAGGACTATATCCGCAAAGAGGCAAAGCCAGGCACAAAACAGGAGCTTGTCCAGGCCATACAGGAGGGCATAGTGGAAAATGATAACTGTCTTGTCGGTTCAAATAGCCTACGTTGTGATTACACTGTATGTGTGCACCTTTTAATAAAAAATACACAAATTGCAAGAACTTCTCTGATGTCTTTCGTATTACACTAAGGAAAGGGCATTTGATTTGATAGCAATAATAATAATACGCCCAATAAAACCTCAACATCAGCATCATGTCTTTCTTGTTTTGTAAATATTTTATTCCTTGACAATTTGCATTGTTGCACTTAAAAATGTGAGAAGGTGGGCTTGATGTAGGCTATTATTTATGGTAAAATGTTATTACTGTGTACTGTGGGTGGTAGAAATGGGCAACTGGACTTTCTTGAAAATTCTTGAAAACGTTTCACCTCTCGTCCAAAAGGCTTCCTCAGTTCTGTCTGACTAATAGGGAGTATCAGATATTTATCTTCTCCTGGATCAGAATCAGAATTCTGATGACCAGCTCATCTAAGGTGTCATTGAGGCATCATGTTGGTGTGGGTCACTGGAGGCTGGGTGTGAATGGCGAGTCATTAGGGTGATCAAAGGATTGCCCGTTAATGACTCGCCGTTCACACCCAGCCTCCAGTGACCCACACCAACATGATGCCTCAGGTGGGGTTTACATTAGACTGTATCAGCGGATCATCAGATTAACGTTTTTAAAACGATTAGTGTGCACACAGCAACACCAATACACGATTCGCGTGCACACAGCAACACCAATACACAGATGCGCTCGGCTCCGCAGGCATCCTGCGCTCCAAATCACTCCGCCCTGAACAGCGAGTGCCCTCTGGAGGGTGCGCACTCCGGCCCTGCGCAGCTCACAGAGCGCGCGAGTATAGCGCACGAACAATGATTTGGGACTGAGACGCTGTGTGTGTGATCCCAGTGCATATCACTTACCACTTGCAAGTGGAAGGATGGCAAGCATAAAGACAATCATAACTACACAATGGGCAGTATTTGCATCAGTATTTGCAGTATTTTCATACTTTTATACTCTTTAATGAAAGGTGATACAAGGCGGAAGTCCGCGCCGTTTTTCAGCAGTCGCGTCACATGACCAACGCCAGCGAATCAGGAAGGTGGATGTCACAGTGACGTTGTCCAATGACGACGCCAGCTAGAGCTCAGCACAGCATATCCGTGTATTCTCAATGTTTACACAGCACCGGATCAGACACGATCTGGATTGAATACGTGGACCCTGGCGGATTCCCATTTCCCGGCGTTTCCAGGCGGTTTAATGTAAACGGACAGTGCATCCGCGAAGAAAACGAGACAGATACGGTCTAATGTAAACTTGGCCTCAATGACACCTTAGATGAGCTGGTCATCAGAATTCTGATTCTGATCCGGGAGAAGATAAATATCTGATACTCCCTATTAGTCAGACAGAACTGAGGAAGCCTTTTGGACGAGAGGTGAAACGTTTTCAAGAATTTTCAAGAAAGTCCAGTTGCCCATTTCTACCACCCACAGTTTACTATGACCTGGATGATTGAGAATCTTCACAGACATGTTATTACTGTGTGTATTTTGACCGGCAGTGCATTTAGTAATGTTTTGACTTTGGACTGAAAGAAAACATTATTTTAAAGTAAATTGAAAAATTATAGTTCTGAACTGAATCATAAATTTAAGATATATAAGACAACTTAATAAAATTGTAATTACAGCAATTTAATTTAATTCAGTTTTTCCACAGTTTATCCAAAGTATCATTTTTTTCAGTGTGTGTTCTGAGTGTTTGCCCTTAGCAGTTTACAGGAGACAGAAAAACAGGTTCTGAATGTTCTGTTTAGGGGGATGCCTTTTGCATTGTTCAAAGACAGGTGAGAATGGTCCCTTGTCACCGAATGGGGGGTAGGGCAGCTTGTGCATTCCAGCCAAATGAGCTGTTATGCATTACAAAAGGTTAGACGCCATACTGTAGTTTACCCTGTAAGACCCATTGTTTCAATATTACATCAGTTTTAGCGATTTTAACAAAAGGTCTGCAAACGTTTTTTTTTTCTCAAGACCACATTTACACCGTAATGTAATCATATGAAAAATACCATTACAGACTGGTGGAGCAGCGTGCCGAAAATAATATGTATTTGGTCCAAGGTGTGGGGTTTTTTTCATATGTCACCGGCTCTTTTGCCAGTAGCGCATCACTTGCGCAGGTCTGGGGTTACCCCGCAATTTTCGGGTTGTTCTATTATTAGGCTACCGCTTAAAAGCAGTCACATTGTGTGCTCAATACCCGTATACAGCGCTGAAATAATAAACGTTTTGCAACGAATAAGAAGTGTTTTGAGTTAACAACATATTTTTAACACTAGAAGGCCCAAAGTGCAGACTTTAGTCTACAGTGAAATTCCCCCCCCCCCCCAAAAAAAAAAATTTGTGAATAAGTCTAACATACCATTACCTGCCTCCCATTGTTGTGTAAAGAAGCCTAATTATTGTGTTACCTGAGAAATAGATAGTTTTCACTGATGTCACGGCATTCTGGGGAACGCCCCCCCAGCCGCCATCTTGTGGGGCAAACAAAACGGACCATCACCACTACCGGCTACGTTATCTCAGACAAATTTATGAAGTTATATAGTCAGTTTTCTAAAATAAAGATCAATGTCAGCAAAATCAAGCAAACAGAAGTATATATATATACATTAGACGACATCTCACGACAACGGTATGCAGCCAAACTGACCTTGATTGGGGGAATTGACCCCTACGAAGTGGACAAAGATGCATTTTCAAGTGACTATGCAGGGCTGCCAAAGCCTGAAATTGCCAAAGCCTGCTCCAAAGCCTATACAACTTTATATATATACAACTTTATATACAACTTTATATATTCACAGCGCGCCTTTTGGCGGATGCCGCCTGAATCGCGCAGATCCGATTTTTTTTTTAGGGGGGGCGTTGGAGTGTCTGATTATAATTTCAAAGTAAATTCTGTATTAAAATTACTAAATAAGCAAATCCGTTACAGTCCATGAAACAGGAAGTATAAGGATGAGAAAAAAAAAACAGTTTAAATCAGAAAGCTGCGCACATTTGCGCAGTCCTGCTTAGGTCCGCATTAGTCCTGCTTAGTCCGGTTATAATTCACTAACTAACAGCTTCAAATGTTGTTTCTGGACTGACCAAATCTGCAGTCCAGGTGCATTTACACAACAAATAACTGAACTGCCTTGTTTATATGCAGCAATGATGCACCAAATGATCAAAAAACACAAAATAAAGTGCAGTACAACAGCTTCACACAACATTTCAAGTAATGAACCTGTTTTATAACTCACTAAACTAACAGCCATTACTTTATAATTCCTTGGCTGACTGCAATAATCGAGTAAATTTTATCTGGTTTGCATAGATTATATTTATCACTCTCCAAAATCACTTCTTACAGTGTGGCAGCCTGACAGATATGGCCCTTTTCCACTACCCTTTTTCAGCTCACTTCAGCCCGACACGGCTCGCGTTTCGACTACCTTAGAGCAGCACGACTCCACTCGCTTCAGCCCTGCTTAGCACCCAAAACTCGCATGGTTTTGGAGTAGGGCTGAAGCGAGCCAAACTGAGCCGAGTGGGGCTAGGGGTGTGAGGAGACACTCCCCTGTGCACTGATTGGTGAGGAGGAGTGTCCTCACATGCCCACACACGCCCCGCGAGCACACTGGGATCTGTAAACACCGTAAACCCGGAAGAATAATAATTACGAATTATGAGAATTTCTGAAGCCTTATGCGCCTCGCCTCATCTATACGCTCTTGCCAGTATCTGTTGGCGTTGTCGGTGACAACAAGCCACAGCACCAAGACCAGCAACACTAACGACTCCATGTCCTCCATGTTTATTGTTTACTATCCGGGTCGTGAGACTACCACTTAAAAGATCACTGATGTCACTGTTTGCGCCGGCTAACAACATCATGTGATGTCCACCCACTTTCGCTAACTCCACCCAATGTGTCCACCCACTTCCAGCCAGCACGGTTCAGCGCGGTTGTAGTCGAAATGCAACTCCAACAGCCCCACTCAGCTCGACTCAGCCCAACTCAGCCGCGTTGGTAGTGGAAAAGCGGCAATAGTTGCCTTGGAAACATGCTTAGCGTCACTGATGTTAAACTATGAATGCCAAAAAGCAACACAAAGAACGTATGCCTATTATAAAATGATACGAGGGCTGAGGATATTGTTCAGATGAATGATCAATTGTACAGAAAAACAGAAACACTCAAACATAACGATAAACTATCCAGCCGGGTCTGATCACACTCTCCCCACGGAGATATAGTATGTGCTTCAATATTAACTGGCTCTTTAAGAAAAGGACACACCAGTCTGCAGGCTTCAGTCTGAACCAGCTTTGTGAAACCAAAACCCCAGAGTTTCCTTCATCTCTGAGTCAACATACTCAGAGTTTCCACAAAACCTGCTTTCTGAAACAGAGCCCCGTGTAGCCGGTTCTTTTGCCGGTAGCATCGCTTGCGCAGGGCTGGGGTTACCCTGCAATTTTCGGGTTGTCACAAATTGTAACGATTAACGATGCAGCAAATAAAAAATGTCTCGGAGTAAAAGTATCAAACTCATCGAAAATATGTAGTGAAGTAAAAGTGGAAGTACTGTAGGAGAGAAAAATAATAGCCTACACCAGTAAAGTACAGATACAGCATTTTAGTACAGTAGTGAAGTAGTGTTACTTCGTTAAATCTCTGCCAAAGCAACGTGTAAAAACAGTCAATAAAATTATTTAATATCCAATATCTAATCTATCCTAATCGTTTTGGGAAGAATCATCATTTGTAGTAAACTATAATAGGCCAGTGTTTCCCACAGACCAGGTAGCAATTTGTGGTGCTCCACTGTGCCGATGAGGGAATTGTGCACGGTGGTGTCGTGGCGGTCGGTGGAGTTGGTCATTGGGGTGTATGCAAAGTGTTTACAGCGGGCGGTGTTCAAACACACAGTATTTTTCTTCAGAGTCACCTGCTGGGACTATTTTAAAGCTACAAGAAGCATTTGAGATTATTCAGTTCAATCTAAATTCTTTTAAGTTCTTTAAGAGAAGACCACTAAAACAATTTTTACCAGAACCCTGCCTGGTTTCATTCCTCGACCCAACTTTACATTACAGGGCAGGCCATTAGTTTGCTGGGCTTGATGTTGGTGGAAAACCTGTCTTTTAAATTTATGAAAATTACTCACCAAAATTGAAGTTAAAGTTTAGTTTTTACTAGAGATGCACCGATTGCAATTTTTTGGGCCGATTCCGATTTTCCATGGAGTGTGACCTGCCGATACTGATTTTGGCCGATTCCGATTTCATTTTTTCAAACCACTTCACAGCACACACAAAGACTATTTTCTTTTTATCTTTTCTTTAATAGAACATTCTGCCAGATTTTCAGTAATAAATTTTCAACACCTCAAAGGTTGAAAACAAACAAAAAGACATTGTTCTTTGTAAAATCTTTCTTCATGTTTGGTATTAACATTAATTCCTGAAATAGGAAATTCACACAAACATTTTTTCTTTTCCCATCCAATATCTGGCACAAAAACAACTTCCCCCTCATATATTATTTGCCTACTGCTATGGAACACACTTTCATAAGCCTATTTAGATCTGAAAACTTATGCCTTATAGAACAACCCTCATTCAGTATCAAAATACAAAAATAATTTCCAGTCATACTTATACCATAGCCATTCTATCATCTTTGTCAAATGTGTATTTGTAGAGTAATTTCCAATGGAATCAAGTGCAACCAAAGTTGTAAAAAACAAAAAGACATTTTTCTCTCTCTCTCTCTCTCTCTCTCTCTCTCTCTCTCTCTCTCTCTCTTTGTACAAATCTAACTAGATGTTTGGTAATAGGCTAACGTATTAATTCCTGTAATGGGAAATTCACACAACCACAAACATTTTCTTCTTTTCACATCCAATATCTGGTACACAAAAAATTCACTATATTTGGATATCCAATTATTTATTTATTTATTTATTTTTGTTAACGGCGCGCGCGCCGGAGCTCGTTAGGCGCGCAGGACTGACACTGTTCTCCGCAAGCGCAACACAATCGCAGTAGAAAGCATGTTCATGCTGCCAGTGTAGCTGCAGCCTTTTTAGTTGCGAATTACGAGTATTTCCACTTTCATCCCTATGTGATACACAAGTTTTGATCGGCATATTTTAATTTTGACCGGCGGATCATGGCCGATCACGTGAAAATCGGCCGATTCCAATCAGCAGCCGGTCAATCGGTGCATCTCTGGTTTTTACCTTAGTTTTTTGCCTTTTTGGTGGCAATCTTTCAATCATTCTTTAGTTGACATTCAAGGAATGAATTGCAAAAAACAAGCTGGAGGTTTTTATTTTAAATATTGAACTCAACACTTACCTCAACCAATACTAAAATGAAATAAATAGTATAATGTAACAACAAAATAATAATAATTAGATGTAAGAAACCACTTAAGGTAACAACAAGGCAACTAACAATAATGAAAAAGCATTACCCTAATTGTGCAAAGCCTGCATGCCCTATCAGAACATTTAATTCTGCGTGGCTTCCTGAAAAAAAAAAAAAAAACTCCAGTGCCCTATGCGCACTGGCAGGCCTGTGGACACGCCTCTCTCTCTCTGTGTGGGTGTGCGCGCGCGTGAACGAGAAGAAAGAGCACCATGAATGAACGGAACGATACGCAACGGAATTTTTTTTTTTTCAAAATCGCGAGTCTGATTGTGTGGCGATAGGAATCCATTGTGTGGCGCTGCGCCACACAATGGTCTATGTATGGGAAACCCTGTAGGCTATACAGTCAGCAACTTTTTTAAAATTTTGTTGTTACTGTATGTGCCTGTCCTCCTGGCATTTGGCAGTTTCAAATCTGATGTATTTGTTTAACTTGCATAATATGCATTTTTGCCTCTAAATGGAATGACTGTAGGCTATGTTTTTTTTTTTAATGAGAGAAGCGCCATGTAATGGCAACACCGTGGAATCGAATGAATGGGCGTGTTTAGAATTACAATAGGAGAGGGAGGGGGTATGAGCCCTGGCTGGCAGCCCGCTGGCTTTCAGCTGGAAACTGCACGGAAATAGCACGGCAGTCGCATGGCGTGCGGCTGGAATGGGAAAAATTCAGTGGCTCCTACCGCAGACAACCATTCACACTCACATTCACACCTACAGTCAATTTAGAGTCACCAGTTAACCTAAATTGCATGTCTTTGGACTGTGGGGGAAACCGGAGCACCCGGAGGAAACCCACACGGGGAGAACATGCAAACTCCACACAGAAAGGTCCTCGCCGGCCACAGGGCTCGAAGCCAGACCTTCTTGCTGTGAGGCGACAGCGCTAACCACTACACCACTGTGCCGCCAGGTAAACAAGTATTGTTGTTTTGTATCCAAATAATGCGACCCTGTAGAACAGGATAAAGCGGCTAGAGATAATGAGATGAGATGAGACTTGTTTACCTGCATTTAGATTAATCTTACCAGTCTGTGTTCTCACTTCTTGAAGCAGCCGATCCTTGTGGCTGATTGTTTTGAAACAATCTGACTTTCAGTTCGTCATTCATTTGCTTCTTCCACGTAAGGGCGAAATATTGCTGCTAAAGCAAGCATATCCAGTGGAGAAATCAGACGGCTAGTCCACTCCTTCTCCATATTGAGTACTCCGCCATTACTGCTAGGCTCAGGCAATTACTAAAACCTGGGACGGGACGTCACCAGTGTTAGCAACGACCGGGGGAGGTCACTGCCCGAGCGATAATATGTCACGTCCCATCCCGTTCCATCCCAGGTTTTAGCAACAACCCTCAGCCCACACTCTGGGAGAACTGGTGCAACTGAATGTACTTTCCTTTTCTTGTAGTTTTCTTTTCCTTTAATTGTTGGTACTGCACCCTCTTTCAATACGGGTTTATAACCAGTGCTCCTCAACAGATCAGAGGTCTCATACGAGTCTTCAGTAAAATGTGCAGAACAGAGGAGAGACCAATTCATAGTGCCCGTGAACTTCTCGCAAAACGCATCCAAATCTTTGCAGTTTGAACATTCTTGGGCCATGAATGCAACGTAAATCCACCTTGTGTCGTACTGCCTAACCCGCCAGCTACACATCTACAGTGGTGCTTGAAAGTTTGTGAACCCTTTAGAATTTTATATATTTCTGCATAAATATGACCTAAAACATCATCAGATTTTCACACAAGTCCTAAAAGTAGATAAAGAGAACCCAGTTAAACAAATGAGACAAAAATATTATACTTGATCATTTATTTATTGAGGAAAATGATCCAATATTACAGATCTGTGAGTGGCAAAAGTATGTGAACCTCTAGGATTAGCAGTTAATTTGAAGGTGAAATTAGAGTCAGGTGTTTTCAATCAATGGGATGACAATCAGGTGTGAGTGGGCACCCTGTTTTATTTAAAGAACAGGGATCTATCAAAGTCTGAGCTTCACAACACATGTTTGTGGAAGTATATCATGGCACGAACAAAGGAGATTTCTGAGGACCTCAGAAAAAGCGTTGTTGATGCTCATCAGGCTGGAAAAGGTTACAAAACCATCTCTAAAGAGTTTGGACTCCACCAATCCACAGTCAGACAGATTGTGTACAAATGGAGGAAATTCAAGACCATTGTTACCCTCCCCAGGAGTGGTCCACCAACATAGATCACTCCAAGAGCAAGGCGTGTAATAGTCGGTGAGGTCACAAAGGACCCCAGGGTAACTTCTAAACAACTGAAGGCCTTTCTCACATTGGCTAATGTTAATGTTCATGAGTCCACCATCAGGAGAACACTGAACAACAATGGTGTGCATGGCAGGGTTGCAAGGAGAAAGCCACTGCTCTCCAAAAAGAACATTGCTGCTCGTCTGCAGTTTGCTAAAGATCACGTGGACAAGCCAGAAGACTATTGGAAAAATGTTTTGTGGACGGATGAGACCAAAATAGAACTTTTTGGTTTAAATGAGAAGCGTTATGGTTGGAGAAAGGAAAACTGCATTCCAGCATAAGAACCTTATCCCATCTATGAAACATGGTGGTGGTAGTATCAGGTGGTAGTGGGCCTGTTTTGCTGCATCTGGGCCAGGACGGCTTGCCATCATTGATGGAGCAATGAATTCTGAATTATACCAGCGAATTCTAAATGAAAATGTCAGGACATCTGTCCATGAACTGAATCTCAAGAGAAGGTGGATCATGCAACAAGACATCGACCCTAAGCACACAAGTCGTTCTACCAAAGAATGGTTAAAGAAGAATAAAGTGAATGTTTTGGAAGGGCCAAGTCAAGTCCTGACCTTAATCCAATCGAAATGTTGTGGAAGGACCTGAAGCGAGCAGTTCATGTGAGGAAACCCACCAACATCCCAGAGTTGAAGCTGTTCTGTACGGAGGAATGGGATAAAATTCCTCCAAGCCTGTGTGCAGGACTGATACTTACCGGAAATGTTTAGTTGCAGTTATTGCTGCACAAGGGGGGGTCACACCAGATACTGAAAGCAAAGGTTCACATACTTTTGCCACTCACAGATATGTAATATTGGATCATTTTCCTCAATAAACAAAAGACCACATATAATATTTTTGTCTCATTTGTTTAACTGGGTTCTCTTTATCTACTTTTAGGACTTGTGTGAAAATCTGATGATGTTTTAGGTCATATTTATGCAGAAATATATAAAATTCTAAAGGGTTCACAAACTTTCAAGCACCACTGTACGTGGCATGGCAATAAATTAGCTCAAAATGGAAGCTCAAAGTTGCAGTCAGCTCTGTGTTTTAGTATAGCGGAAATGGTGATGAGACTGATGAACCTTCCTGCAGTGACGTCACAGATGTCAAGGTCATTCACTCAGACCACTACCTACGATCTATGCCCATGTTTACATTAGACCGTATCAGCGGATCATCAGATTAACGTTTTTAAAACGATTAGTGTGCACACAGCAACACCAATACATGATTTGCGTGCACACAGCAACACCAATACACGGATACGCTCGGCTCCGCAGGCATCCTGCGTTCCAAATCACTCCGCCCTGAACAGCGAGTGCCCTCTGGAGGGTGCGCACTCCGGCCTTGCGCAGCTCACAGAGCGCGCGAATGTAGTGCACAAGCTGTGATTCGGGACTGAGCCGCTGTGTGTGATCCCAGCGCATATCACTTACCACTTGCAAGTGGAAGGATGGCAAGCCTAAAGACAATCATAACTACACAATGGGCAGTATTTGCAGCAGTATTTGCAGTATTTTCATACTTTTATACTCTTTAATGAAAGGTGATACAAGGCAGAAGTCCGTGCCGTTTTTCAGCAGTCGTGTCACATGACCAACGCCAGTGAATCAGGAAGGTGGATGTCACAGTGACGTTGTCCAATGACGACGCCAGCTAGAGCTCAGTACAGCGTATCCGCGTATCTGCGTATTCTCAGTGTTTACACAGCACCGGAGCTGACACGATCTGGATTGAATACGTGGACCCTGGCGGATTCCCGTTTCCCGGCGTTTCCAGGCGGTTTAATGTAAACGGACAGTGCATCCGCGAAGAAAACGAGACAGATACGGTCTAATGTAAACTTGGCCTATGTGTCAGCCCTGTGATGACCTGGCGACTTGTCCAGGGTGTACCCCGCCTTTCACCTGTAATCAGCTGGGATAGGCTCCAGCTTGCCTGCGACCCTGTAGAACAGGATAAAGCGGCTAGAGATAATGAGATGAGATGAGACTTGTTTACCTGCATTTAGATTAATTTGTATTGTGTATTTAAGTTATCTGTATAAGATTATTTAATTTGCTTCAGAATGTGATTGTCTCAGTTCATCTGATTATTTAATTAGCCTTTTACGTTTTATCAGTGAAAATGCATACATGTACATGTATGTTGCATAAGTTATAACATAGTGGTGGTAGTATCATGGTTTGGGCCCGTTTTGCTGCATCTGGGCCAGGACAGCTTGCCATCATTGATGGAACAATGAATTCTGAATTATACCAGCAAATTCTAAAGGAAAATGTCAGGACATCTGTCCATGAACTGAATCTCAAGAGAAGGTGGGTCATGCAGCAAGACAAATGACCCTAAGCACACAAGTCATTCTACCAAAGAATGGTTAAAGAAGAATAAAGTTAATGTTTTGGAATGGCCAAGTCAAAGTCCTGACCTTAATCCAATCAAAATGTTGTGGGAGGACCTGAAGCGAGCAGTTCATGTGAGGAAACCCACCAACATCCCAGAGTTGAAGCTGTTATGTACGAAGGAATGGGCTAAAATTCCTCCAAGCCGGTGTGCAGGATTGATCAAATGTTACCGGAAACATTTAGCTGCAGTTATTGCTGCACAAGGGGGTCACACCAGATACTGAAAGCAAAGGTTCACCTACTTTTGCCACTCACAGATATGTAATATTGGATCATTTTCCTCAATAAATAAATGACAGAGTATAATATTTTTGTTTCATTTGTTAAACTGGGTTCTCTTTATCTACTTTTTTATGCATGTGTTTATTGTTTTTTTGTTTGCAAATTACAGCAAATCAATCAACAAAACATTTTTACATGCAACAGAGCAAACTTTTTCTCCCCATTCTCCCTCCCATTCCCTTCCCCATCTTTATCTACTTTTAGGACTTGTGTGAAAATCTGATGATGTTTTAGGTCATATTTATGCAGAAATATATAAAATTCTAAAGGGTTCACAAACTTTCAAGCACCACTGTATGTATATAGGAATCATTGTATATAGAATCACTTCATTTTGCTTTTACTTAAGTTATTGAACTTATTTAAATTTATTTTACTTTATTCATTCTTTTTTCCAGATGATTTTATCTTCTATTTTTAGACATGTTTACTTCTTCTCTGAATCAGGAGCTTGGTACGTAGCAAATTTGAATTTCCCTCCGGCGAGTAATAAAGTAAAAGTAAGTAAGTAAGTAAAGTAATGAATGTGTCAAATATTTGAAAGTTTACTGGCCAATAGCTGAACATAACCAAATTATCCATGTGGCTTGAGGTTAGGCCCTGGTCACACTGCAGCTCGTGAAGGGTTTGTGAATACTTGCTGATGAAAAATTGGTAGCATTGCCACCAATCGTGCGATGCACAATGAATGTGCTCCGAGCTTCACAAGTTGTTTTTTTTTTTGGGGTGTCTCCACCTCGTGAGTGGCCAAAAACCTCCTGAAAAATTTTAATGCATGCATTGAAATTTGATGATAATGTTTTTGCTGGCAAACTAAGTGGTAAATACTTGCAGATGGGTTTGGGAATATTTCCCAAAGGTTGGGGAACCTTTGTCGAGCCTCTTCAGATGTATTTGTCTTGAATCCATATCCTGATGCTCACGGGAGCCTCATCAACACAGCAACTCGACATAGGCTAACCTTCCTTGAGACTTAAAAAATGAGTTTACATTCAGGAATCCTTCAGAGCGCGTTGTGCATGCTCTTGGGTCTCAGTCATTATGGGAATCACCTGATGCTGATTTGAGCGCAATCAGCACGCACATATAAGGATGCTGTTTTCATCGAGACTATGCAAGTGTTCTGTCTGGTATGCAGCGGTACACAAATCTAAGTGCAGGAAGAGTGTTTATTAGCAGGTGTGATATTTAGAAGAAGAAGAAAAAACCTTTATTTGTCACATGCACACACTTCAAGCACAGTGAGATTCATCCTCTGCATTTAACCCATCTGAAGCAGTGAACACATGCACACACACCCAGAGCAGTGGGCAGCCAGACTACAGCGCCTGGGGAGCAGTCAGGGGTTAGGTACCTTGCTCAAGGGCACCTCAGCTCAAGGCTGCCCCATGTTAACCTAACTGCATGTCTTTGAACTGTGGGGGAAACTGGAGCACCCAGAGGAAACCCACGCAGACACAGGGAGAACATGTAAACTCCACACAGAAAGGCCCCTGCCGGCTGCTGGGCTCGAACCCAGAACCTTCTTGCTGTGAGGCAACAGTGCTACACCACCAATAACAAAACACAAACAAACCAAAGGCAAAACAGAAATCAGTTTCATAAAGTAGTGTATTTAACCAGAGTCATAAACATGGCTAGAAAGAAACATGACAGCAATAATACTTTGCAAAGCCTCCGTGAAAACAGCGTCCTTATATGCGCATGATGATTGCACTCAAATCAGCATCACGTGTTTTCCATAACAACTGGGTCCTGTGAGCGAACATGGCCACTTGAGTGCACAACATGACAGTCAAGTGACAGTCTTTGTGCACAGTCACAGTGTTCACCTGCCGTGAACACTGTGACTGTGAACTTTTAGTTCACCTGTATATCGCCATGCACTGTCCCCCAAAAAATGCCTCATTTTCATCAATAACTTATCAAAGCATCGCGAGCTGTAGTGTGACCGTAGCTTTATATCATGCCAGGTCAGAGATGGTTTGGTCAGCCAAAGGCCCAGTTTAGCATACTTCTATGGGAAGCCTACTTGTTATGTAACAAAAATGCCTAAAAGAGAAACATCACATAATCTGTGCTCACTCTAGGACCCAAATTGTTTTAGCGAAAAGTGCTAAAGACTCAAATTTTTCTTTAGCAATTTGCAATTTCACTTAGCAAGAAATGCTAAAAGAACAATTTTCTTTTTAGCAAAGTAATTTTTTTAGCAAGATATGTTATACTTCTAAATGTTTCTTGCACTGACATAATATTGAAAAATGAATTGTTATTGTAGTTTGTTGGTGTTTCAATAGTGTTTGCAAGCTTGTTTCCTGCCTTTGTCTTTCCATGTTCTTGATTTATGTTCATAGCATGCTTATTTATTCTTGAATCCTCTTATTTTGATCATTTCATCAACTGTATATATGTAATGAAATTGTGTGTTTAATTTAACCCGCTTAATCTGGTTTACGGAGTCCATATTTTTCATTATAATTATATGTAACATCTGGTGTGATGTGCTTTGCATTCTTTGTTATCTATGCACCTTTTAGCCCTTAGTCACCCTCTATAGTATGCTGACTGGCCTGTGTGGGTATAATTGGGATCCATGTGTGTGTGTTTAGGGGAAGGGGGTGTCTTTATGGGTAGGATAAAGGGAGCTCAGGGAGTTAAAATCAATGGTTGTTTCTTATAAATTAATCTCATAACCCAAATATAACGATATTCACCATTAATTTCTCAAGTGAAACTTGCAGTCAAAACTTTGAACCATGTGCGTCAAAACGCTCTGAAAACAAGGTACACTTGGTCGATATATCCTGGTTCATCTGTGAGTTCTTCCAAAGTTCTGTCAGGGTTGATATGTAGAAAATACGTCTTTAGAATGGTTATATCGTGTTTTTATCCCTAACTGAGAAAGCTAACAGAATATTCTAATATGTTATCTCACTTTTTAGATAAGTTTTTGTCATACGTAAAGTCGGATAATTTATTTTAAACAAACCTCGCTATAATCTTGTTCACTAATGAGCGAGAATTGGGGACATTATCAGCGCAACTCGGAAATTGATCATTTTATATGTAAGGTCCGATGCTATTGGAAGACGTAATTTGCGGTCAACCAATAAGAAGCTTCGAAACTCGGGGGCGTTGGTTATAAATCACAACATCGAAGATGGACACGAAAGGCAGGGCCTGAATTTCATTTTTCAGAATGGGGGGGAATTCTCCCCCTCAGTGACTCAAATGGGGGGGATTTATACAGTTTGTGGGGAACGCTACTTGTGGGCTTAAATAGCTTAGGTTTTACCTTCTGCCACTACTCAGATTGAAGATCTCTACAGTATGTAACCTTTTGTCACCATTTGAGGTATCCTTTTTAGTAAACTTTTCATTTTGATATCTCCAAATTTGGATAGCATTGCCAGACAAAGGGTGGATAAATGCAAGTATTATTCCCACCAGCCTTCTAAGATATGGACTGTTCAGTTTCGGGTGGAGGGTAGAAAACCACCACAAAATGAAAGAGATCCTTTACAGCATGACATTGCTGACTGACTGTTATGCCATCAAACACCAATAGCCTTTTTCTAGCAGTGCGAGTAAGGCTCTAGGAAGAGTTTGGAAGGTTGTGTGCCTTTTAGTTAAGCTAATTTTACAACCTCCTTAGTGTTGCTTTACACAGCTGCTTCTTCCTCATCTTCATGCACTATTCTTTAAGTGTCACTGCTTCGTTTAATTATAAAAAAGAAAAAAATCAGTCTGTTCTTAATAGCACTCAATGAATTTATTGACACAATAAGTCTAACTTAAAATCTAACTTAAACCAGTCTGCTGACTTTTCAGGATTCTCTTAACTATGTTTGTGTTATTTGTCTCTTCTTTTAGTGGCCATCTCTTTAATCAGTGACCTTTGCTTTTTCCTTTTATAACATTTTTATATAATCTTTTTTATCAACTTTTATATCATTTTTCTATTCTCATGTCTGATCTGATCATCCCTGTCCTCTGTTTAATGTCTACAATTAAAATAAGAAAACACTATCAAACTGTTCTTAACACTGAATGAATTTACAAACTTTGTTTCAGTCCACATATAGAACGTTAACATGACAACAGTCTTTGTTGACTTTTCAGGATTCTCTTATACCATATAGCCCTGTCTCCTGTGTCATATGCCATCTTTAATTAAAAAAAAAAATCTAATTGTTCTCAACACTGAACAATTCATCTTTGCTGAGTGCAGGATTCTTGTAGTCTTTGCTACTCTTTCTCCTAGTGGTCATCCCTTTTGTCAGCATCAGTGTCCTTTGCTTTTCCTTGTAAATACTTTTTTCTTATAGCCATGCTATGATCTAATCCCCTTTGCAACGTCGACGTTAATGTTAGCTGTCTCGTCCTGTGTATTCTCAGCAGTATTCTCAACGGGATCACTCACACTGCTATTACCACCATCAGATTCAGGAGTTTTCCTCTTAGCAGGGGAAACTTCTGCCACTGCGCTTGTACGTTTTAGCCAGCGGTCCATGTGTTTTACAGCGAAAGTCCGAGAGAGGAAGAGTGTGCGCGGTATCTGTGTGTGTGTGTGAACTCTGTGTCTGCTGTTTTTTTTTTCTGAGTAGGCTACGGGGGGAGAGGTGGGTCAGTCAGTAAAAGGAGGGTTAAATTCAAGTAACCTTGAGAACAGAAGGTAGTTGCACATTCACACTGATCCATTATTAGATTGACGTTGTCAGGCAATGCAGTAATGTGTGCGGGAATCTCTCGCATTAGAATCGTTAATGGTGCGGGAATTAAAAAAAAATATGCGCGATACCCGCAATCCCGCGCCCAAATTCAGGCCCTGAAAGGTACTGTTTATCTTGAGAAATCGCAATTGTTTGATGGATTTTGCTTAAACTTTACATGACTTTCGCATAAAATGCGAATACAGATGATTTTCTTTTCGCAAATTGGAATAAAACTTCGCAATTTGCGGACGTGCGAGCGGCTAGCGTGAGCCCAGCGTAATCCCGAATGGATAAAAATAATCCATTCATCACAAAAAGCAGAAAGGATGACATACTGTATGTTATGTTGTTGTTGCGATGTGGATGTAAGCAGCAAAGGGACCGGCGTGCTAGCATAGATAGTCAGAAAGACAACCGTCTGAGCGCAGGTTCTTCTTCACTTTTATAATTTTTCCATGAAGCTTCATCGCCTAAAGATGACCAAATTTCCGCTGCAGAGTTTTGTAAAGTTTATCATGCAATCAAACATCACCAGTCATGCATGAGTGTTGTCTGTGAAGTAAAAGTTGACCGAAAGATCTACACCGACTTATTCATAGCAAAAGGGGTGGCAGGAAAGGCCAAAAGTATAAAAATAAACATGATTCATGGTAAATGCACCAGAGTCTTATGTATTAGGGATTATTTTTCCGCCTTTGTCTTGACTTTACTGAATTTTGCAAAGTGTCCTCCTTTTTGGTGTTATGGAAATGGCTACACTAGTCAGGCCAGGCATGAACAGAGTATTGGATGCACAGACAAGAGGGAGAATCAAATATACAAAGCAAAGTTTGAACCAGAATAGCAGTACAAATGACTTGGTAACAAACACTTAGGGACAGAGAATATACTTTGCAAAATTCTGTGTAATGTCTGAGTTCTTATATCCACGTGCCATGATTGTGTTTTGATTCTCAACAGGTGTCTGTAATTGGTCCTTGTCAGGGATTCCATTCATCCATTTTGGCATATCACTACAGTGATGTGGCCACTCTGATGGCTTCAGCCATCACAGTGTCTAGGGAACATTACAGTAGTGGTTTTATCAGGGATTACAGCATTAAAACCACTATTTTCAAACTCTGTGTCATCTGAAGGGGATTCAAATTCAACATTATCCCAGCAATCTGAAGAAAAACTGAAAGAAATCTCACTTTCACTGGAAGACACCGGAAAACTTCACCATTTGTTGTGTTTTAGCTGACTCAAAAATGTAAAGAGAATTTATTTTCCAAGATATTATATTTTTCTTTGAGTTGGGAGAATTTGCTTTTGTATGTTGTGTAAACTTCATGAAACTTCATCAAAGTAGCACTTTAAAAATATGTCTCATATGCTGTCTTTTTGTCCCTAATAAATTGGGAAATGTGCAATTAACACATGAAACTGGAAGGATTTACTTAGGTGTTTGGAAGTAGTAACTGACACCACCTACAAGCCCTTCCCCCTTTCTTCATCTTATGCCACAGTTTTTGTTACAGTAAATGAAGAATATACAGAGTTTGTTAATGTAAAAATCTATCAAGCTTTAACTTTGCTAACTTTAGACATACAAAAAATTAACATTATGTTAAAATATTTTTTCAGAATAAAGAAAAGATTTTGTCTTGCAAAGATTAAATGGGACTACCACAACATGTCAAATCTAACATGTCACAAATGAATAGTGGTGATGATAATTAGAAAGTGACTGAATCAACGGGTTTTATTTTTTGCTAATGGTTCTGGATGAAATCTCATCTCATCTCATCTCATCATCTCTAGCCGCTTTATCCTTCTACAGGGTCGCAGGCAAGCTGGAGCCTATCCCAGCTGACTACGGGCGAAAGGCGGGGTACACCCTGGACAAGTCGCCAGGTCATCACAGGGCTGACACATAGACACAGACAACCATTCACACTCACATTCACACCTACGGTCAATTTAGAGTCACCAGTTAACCTAACCTGCATGTCTTTGGACTGTGGGGGAAACCGGAGCACCCGGAGGAAACCCACGCGGACACGGGGAGAACATGCAAACTCCACACAGAAAGGCCCTCCCCGGCCCCGGGGCTCGAACCCAGGACCTTCTTGCTGTGAGGCGACAGCGCTAACCACTACACCACCGTGCCGCCCCCTGGATGAAATCATTTATCACATTTTTTTAAAATGGTAAATCGCAAGCGTAGTACAATCAACAATCAAAATCAAAAATCATGTTTTTGATCAAAATATAAAATCATGAAGACAACCTTTAGTGAACTTGTAATGTCGCATCACCAATACTGCTAGAATCAAATCATTAAATGATCATAATTCTGTAAAATCTAGCATTCAGTACTCCATTCCAGATCACAGGTGCAGTTAAGATTACAATATAGAAACAAAAATCTACAGATTTAATAGAATGCTAAAGACAATTTCGGATTCAGAATGACCTGCAGATTTAGAGCAACTCCAGACACACAGCATTGCAGTTCTCCACTGTTTTATTTTCATTAGTGTGGGCTGTTCTTCTGAGTGCATAGCTTTGTGGGTTTCTGTAAATGACTGTATTGAGCGTCTTTTTGTTAGTGAAGAGCTTATCTCAGCAGGAACCCTTGTTAGCTGTGTCTCTAGTATTAGCAGCAGCTCAATTGTGCATTTGTGTGCTTTTGTACTTGTACTTATACAAGTAGGATGGTGTATGAATTGTTGGCATGAATCTTTTCACTTTCCTCTCTCAAAGCCCACTTTTTTGTGTGCTGCCTGTTGGACACAGGAAGTGGCAGCACATCAATCCAGTAGGAAAAATCTGACAATATAAACTAAAATCACTCAGGTGAATCACTCGGGTAGATTTTTCCTACTCCATTGATGGAGAGCCTTTATGCAGTTCAGAAGATACCCAGCATCCCAAGGATGTAGTTGAGTCATTGTTGCTGAAGCAGGTATTGGGATGTGTGCATGCGTGCGTGTGTGCGCGCGCGCGCGTGTGCATGCATGCGTGTGTGCATGTGTGTGGGAACTGCCTGGTCAGCATAAGCAAGCAGACATTAATCTTCCTTGGTTTAATGCCACTAAAGCGGAACCACTGTCACACAAATCAGACCTCACCTATGGTCATTGAGACCATTTGTTACATTTGCCAAGCTTAAGAGACTGAAAATACATGGTGGATTCTCTCTCCAAGTGTCAGAGAACATAAAGGACGTAATGTATCCATTAAATTCTCTCAGACGAACATAACCTGCATAACTGGACCTTATATGCCATTGTGGATTATGTTTACAATTGTTTGAAGGCTGGAGCACAAAAATGAAATTGTACAGTGTCGTCCCCCCCGCCAGAATTGAATTTTACAGAACACTTTTTTTTTCCTTTAAAAAAAAAGTGCATCTCCACCTGGTTTACAGATGTTTCCAGGTGCAGTGAAGGCAATCTCTATATCATTAACATATAGAAGTTTACTGTAGTTTACTGATCCATCATCTTTGCAAAGAAATTCATTTCTTACTTGTAGCTAAAATATATGGCTCTACTTGCAGAATAAAAAAAGTCACACTTCATAAATCACCTGCATACACAGAGCACTCACAAAGATAAAGAAACAACGTCATACCTGTCGCCCATGACTTTCTCATTTTCGTTCTCTTTGTACTGAAGAAAATTTCTGGATGGTTTGTACAACACCAGTCATATGAACACGTTTGTTCACACATATCAAATCAAATCAAGTTTATTTGTATAGCGCTTTTAACAATAAACATTGTCGCAAAGCAGCTTTACAAAATTTGAACGACTTAAAACATGAGCTAATTTTATCCCTAATCTATCCCCAATGAGCAAGCCTGTGGCGACGGTGGCAAGGAAAAACTCCCTCAGACGACATGAGGAAGAAACCTTGAGAGAAACCAGACTCAAAAGGGAACCCATCCTCATTTGGGCAACAACAGACAGCCTGATTATAATCTCATCTCATTATCTCTAGCCGCTTTATCCTTCTACAGGGTCGCAAGGCAAGCTGGAGCCTATCCCAGCTGACTACGGGCGAAAGGCGGGGTACACCCTGGACAAGTCGCCAGGTCATCACAGGGCTGACACATAGACACAGACAACCATTCACACTCACATTCACACCTACGGTCAATTTAGAGTCACCAGTTAACTTAACCTGCATGTCTTTGGACTGTGGGGGAAACCGGAGCACCCGGAGGAAACCCACGCGGACACGGGGAGAACATGCAAACTCCACACAGAAAGGCCCTCGCCGGCCCCGGGGCTCGAACCCAGGACCTTCTTGCTGTGAGGCGACAGCGCTAACCACTACACCACCGTGCCGCCTCCCTGACTATAATATTAACAGTTTTAACAGGTATAACCCTCAACTGTCCTCATGGGGCTGTCCTTCACAGGAGCGGTGCGATAAAACTCCGACCAGACACAGGGCACCAGGATGGATCAAGCAGGTCCGAGGGGCAGAAGAGGCCAGCATCTCAATCCCAGGATCAACATGTAACTCAGAGGGACAGATTGGGGGGGAGGGGAAGAGAGAGAGAAAGAAAACACAGGTTGTTAGGTATGCCCTAAAAATGACAAGTATTAAATCTGTGTGGTAGGCTCGCAGAGACGAGAGTCTTTACATCAGGCATAACACACAACAATGGCATGTTAATATGGTAAAATATATCATGACCTGCTCTGGCTGGATGCTTGATTGGGTGATGGGAGCACACTCCTCAGCAATGATGAGATGCAGATGGGACCCTTAAGGCTGGCCAAGACAATTTAGTTACATTTCACCGGGTCTGGGACATGCGACAGAATGTCTGACGGCCGATTCCCTGCAGGCTACGATAGCCAGTCGAGGTCTCCACCAAAAGATTTCCTGTTGACTCCATGTAACTCAGAGGGACAGATTTGGGGTGGGGGGGAGGGAAAGAAAACACAGGTGGTTAGGTATGCCCAATGTCACCTGAATAAGTAGGAACAGTATACATATTGCACCGAGTACAAGCAGGGACTCCGGCAACTAACTATGACAGCATAACTAAAAGGAGAGAGCCAGAAGGTAACACAGGCATGAAGGAGCCCCGGGACATAAAGCAGCCAGCCACTACACCGTCAACAAACTCGAGTGAGCAAGCGAGTGGGGACTGACAGCATCCATACATCCCAGTTTACCAAAACACTCTATGTCTGAGGACCCTCCAGATCTACTCCTTTACCTCATAAACACCATTAACAAAAGGCTTGACTAAACAGATATGTTTTCAGCCTAGACTTAAATGCTGAGACTGTGTCTGATTCCCAAACATTACTTGGAAGGCTGTTCCATAACTGTGGGGCTTTGTAAGAAAAGGCTCTGCCCCCTGATGTAGCCTTCACTATACGAGGTACATATAAGCTGATAATGATTAGGCTTTCTTTCTTTCTTTCTTTCTTTCTTTCTTTCTTTTTTTGCTCTGCTTTACACCATGTCTTTTGCAAGGTGACTGTATCCAAAGTTTGGAGGTCATTTCTTGAACAAACTCAGTGTCTAATTATGCAGTACTGAAGCAGGGGGGTCATGACCTCATTCATGAGTCCAGGAATTAGTGTGCTGATAAAGCCAGACATTTTCTTTTAAATGGGTAATGATGCCATAAAGAGCATGTTGAGGTCAGCCAGGGTTAAGTGATTCACAAACAGGAAGGAATATGGAAAGTATTGGGTGACTTCCAGAATCAAAGATTACGGAAGAACACAGAATTCTTAAGTATGGGTCATTTTGCATGTTGGTGTTTAATGATGGTGGCTTTTGTTGGGTTTTTATCATGGACCCTTTGGTTGTTTGGATGTGGTTTTGTGGCTTAGAACTAACAGTAGCAGACATGATGGTGAGCATTTGTTTCTGTGAACAGACAGAAGGGATAAAGTTGAGGCTGGATCTAAGTGCTGACTATTGAAGGAGTCTAATACCCCATTCCCACTCACAGTGAAAACCATAAATTTTCTATTATTATGCTGTGATGGTATCATGTGGAAATGGGAGTAAAATGGCAACATCAACCCGTTAATCCCTGTCAACCTAGTAACGTTTATGGAAATCTTTTGTTCCACCTCCAGTAGGACGGGAACCATCAGATTTATGTGTTGCGACAGTTGTGATGTTGCTGGTGGTGACATAAATGATGTAATGATACTGCGACGGCACCCATACTGCCTCAGTGTAAAACACCTGCAACAAACTCAAAACAATGAGAAAACATTGGCAGATACAGTTGGAGCGCTGTATCTGCAGGAGATACGTTCCAAACCAAACCCACATATAGGCGCAAACCATACGTAAAACTTGTTTTTCGTGCATATACATACCTATGATAAAGTTTAATTTATAATCTACACACATGACTGCAACAACAGAAGCTAATAATAAAATAAGACAATATACTGTAATAAAAGTTATGGGAATATGCCCCCCATATCTGTTCTGTGTTCTTTTTACCTCATATATTAATGTATTTTGTATGTGAAAGGGGATTAAGGTCCTATTAATGGCTGAATGTACAGTAGATTGGACTTGCATGTTTTATTGTGGTAAAATAAAAGGCCGTGGCATTATTGTTCTCTCTCGCAGTCTTGTCTTATACTTAAGACTCTCCTTTTGGTTTTGAGTTACTTGCATGCATATGTTGATGAATGCCAATCACCTGTAAATTAATAGGTGCATGCATTGCAGATCTCTCAGAACTAAAACGATGAGCAAAAAGCAAAAAATATACTTTCTTAGAAGTGAAGGTTTTGTTTCATACCTATGCTAATAAAAATATTATTTAACATCATCTGTAAAGCCAAAATCTGGAACCAAATTATAGAAAAGGTGAATGAGATGTGAATTAAGTAAGGTGAAATAAAAACGTTTGGACATGAAAACAAAGAAAAAAAATCTCAGGTACCTGTTGACACACAGAAACGGCAATGTTAAATTTATTATTTTTTAAAATTCATTCAAAATGAAGAGTCTCAGTGAGTCTCGAACAGAAATCACACACAGCACACTAGGGAGTATATGATGCATTGCAGCTTGGCACATGCCAGTTCAGCCACTTATCAGTCAATTAGTGCTGGCTCTAATTAAGTGTAGCACAGTAGCTGACACACTGCCTCAGATGTCCTCCTTTTATACAGTGACATTCATAATTAAACGAGTGGTCTTATTTGTCTTAATTTATGTTGGCTTGCCCTCTTTCTTTTTTTATATTTGATGTTTCTTTAGTTAATGCAGTTAATATGAAATGACAAGGTGCAACTGATACACAAGTTTTTCAAACTTGACAGCATGACTGAAGTTGATCATTTGAGGTTCACTTTAATTCATCTTCTTTAAACTTAACTTTCCACACACTTAGGAGCATGGTTACATGGTTAAGATACAAGTTTTACTGAAATGATGTGATTCCCACAAATCCCAAATTTATTGTGCAAATGCTCTTGCAAACAATTTAGAAACAAATCTTTGTAACAACTTCCTGATTACGGTTGATGCTGAATCATAGGAAGGTGGGATCAGGTTCACTTTTTGGGTTTTATTTCAAACCACCACTCAAAACAAAACTGACTTTTCAGCTGACTTAAACAAATGATCGAATCAAAGCACCGGCATGACTTCAGTCTGGGGAAGACCAACCATTCTCTGCTCCTCTCCCACTTTTATCTTCTCCCTGTCACTGCACACAAACACAACACATTAATTCATCACAGGTGCTTCCACTTTGCCACTCACCATCCCCTGCTTCGCCCTTGTCTCAGGATGACAGAGTGTCAACAACCCATGTGACCTCAATAACTCCCCTTAGGTTTGCTTTTGATCCACTAGAGCAGGGGTGTCCAAACTGATCCATAAAGGGCCGTGTGGCTGCAGGTTTTCATTCCAGCCATGCAGCAGCACACCTGACTTGGCTCATTCAATCAACTGAACTGTCTTCACACAGTCAAATACTTGCAGCCACACCCACCCTTGATTAAAGGGTGGGTGTGTCAGTTGATTGAATGAGCCAAATCAGGTGTGCTGCTGCATGGCTGGAATGAAAACCTGCAGCCACACAGCCCTTTATGGATCAGTTTGGACACCCCTGCACTAGAGGATAAATACCTGGAACTCCCCACTAGTCAGACAGAACTGAAGAAGCCTTTTGAATGAGAGGTGAAATGTCTTCAAGAATTTCAAGTAAGTCCTGTAGGTACAGTCCGTCTAAGAACTACAACACTCCCTTTAAGGACTACAACTCCCATCACCAGCTTCCGCGTTGACCTGCGTCACGCGGGGGCGGGATCACCAACATCACATCCTCCATGAAAGCATAAGAAACCCGGAAACTCCTAGCTCCTCCTCCTTTTGGTGCTGTGATTTCAACATAGACACAAGGAGGACTTCTCTCTCTCTTTCCGTCTGGACTCCAAGCCGTCTGGATACAAAGAGGATTTGCTCCGCCGAGCACCCAAGATAGATGTCTTTTCTTCTTTCTTGCAAGAATCAGAGTTTCACGCTTTTCTTTGTTTACCTTTGGCCACGGTAGATTCTAAGATTGCGCGATTTTTAAACTCAGCTTGAGTTACAACCATTTTTTTTTAGTTCTATTATCAAGTACGTACCAAACTGCCGCCAAGCAGTTAATTTAAAGGTTAGGAGCGACCGAAATTCCTCCTAATTAAAGCGCCGTGCACGTTATTCTGATCAGAGACTTTTAATTACGCGCGACCATCGGACCAAGAAATTCTCTGCGCTTTCTACAGAAGCAACTCACGTGCTTCACAACGGAAACTCCAAAGTCTCGGAACATCTCTTCATAATTTTGCTAAAGGCAAGATACTGAGTAAGACTTGGCATTTGGGCATAAAACCTAGTCTTAGGAATTAGCTTTTATGAAGAAGTGTGAATTTAAATTCAGGAACTGTTTAAGTGTGCACACTGATTTTTGTGTTCCATAATTGTTCTATGATCTCTCAGTTTTGTTTAATAGATAGGTTGCATGCTCTTTCTCTTTCTAACACTTTAATTTCATTATTTACACACATCTTGACCTCATCAAGATTTCAGTGGATTCAGTACTGTTATAAGCTAGTGAAATTAGCCTACGGCTAATTCTTTTGTCCCATTAGCATCCATGTATTGTCTCAAAGGAGAACATGTGGCGGCCCTCCTCCACAGGCCTCACAAACACATCTTAGCTAGCATTCCTTTGTCTTAGCTAGCGACACAAGGCTAATCTGTGTCTCCACGTGGTCAAACACCTCAGTTAGCATCCCACGCTAGCCTTTCTTTTTCTAGGCCATAGGCCTTACCACGTGGTCACCAGGCCTTTCACACACAAACACATGCTAGCTAGCATCCCTTTGTCTTAGCTGGCGACACAAGGCTAATCTGTGTCTCCACACGTGGCCAACACATCTTGGCTAACAACCAGAGCTAAATCCTTTGTTCTCAAGCCCCACGTGGTGACACACCCTCCTTAGCTAGCAACACAAAGCTAATTCTTTTGTCTTAGCAACCAAAGCTAACTCCCTTGTTTTCACTTAGAAACACATGGTCAACTCCCGCACACACACACACTACATGTTTCATGTTTAATTTCTTTTTTTTTTTTTACACACACACAAACACACACATGCTCACACACACATGCACTCATCAAGTATATATCATATTTGTATATATTTCAACTGCTATTATTCAATTTTTATCGTTATAATAAATTAATTTATTATTGAAACTGTGTATTTATTTGTGTTCCAATATCTTTGAAGTCACACAATCTCCAAGAATTCAAAGGTGCATATGAGTTATGTAATATGGTAAGTGATCATAATAATTTGGAATATACCATAATTTAGCTGTTTGGTAATTTATTATTAAGCACCAAAATTAATGGTATTAATTAATGAGACTGATTAATGAAACTGATTCCATGAGTGATTTAATGATATGAGACTGATTCAATGAAAACGATTCAATGAGACTGATTCAATTTAATGATTTAATTATTAACCTTCAGATTCAATGAGATTGATCACTCAATTACCAAATGCACCTACAGTCCAGTTGCCTTCTTTACCACCGACGGTTTACAATGATCTGGATGACTGAGAACCTTCACAGACATATTTCCATGCACTTTGGGATGAGAACCCTTCGACTGATGTGGGAGTATGAGAGGACTTCCAGACACCCAGCCAGTGACCCTAACGTGTACAGGATGACTGAGAGTGTCAATGACCCATGTGACCTCAACGACTCCCCTTAGGTTTGCTTTTGGTCCACTAGAGGATAAATGCCTGGAAGTCCCCACTAGTCAGACAGAAGTGAAGAAGCCTTTTGGATGAGAGGTGAAATGACTTCAAGAATTTCAAGCAAATCCAGTTGCCTTCTTTAGCACCTATGGCCTGGTTTATTGGGGTGCTTGGTGTGGAATTCTTTGCATAGGAGTGGGGCTAAGATGTCCATCTCTAGCAGGGACCAAGCAATGTTCCTTGTGGCTGTAGCTCTCCCACTCGACCAGATATTCCACTTTGCTGTCTTTGCAACGAGAGTTGAGAATGTTGTGAATGATGTAAGCTATCAAGGATAAGGGGTGCAGGAGGTGACGTGGGGGGCACATGGGTGACTAGAAGACCTGGAATAGCAGGTTTCAGGCATGACAAATGAAACTCAGGTAAAAGTCTACTGTGTCTGGGTAGGTCAAGCTTGTATGTAATACTGTTGACGCTTTGGATGATTTTAAAGGGGCCTGTGCAAATGGCCGGGCTGGTCGAATGATTTAACTTAAAAATATGATTCGTAAGTTCATTCATGGGGATGCTAAAAATTGGGACAGGTGGATAGACCCTCTGTTGTTTGCAGTGCGCGAGGTCCCACAAGCCTCCACTGGGTTTTCTTCCATTTGAATTGCTGTATGGGCACAACACAGTGCCCATAGAGCAATGGTGTCCTAGACATCATTAGAGAAAATTAGGAGGAGGGGCCTTCTCCAAGCAAAAACAAACGTTCTTGACCTGAGAGCAAAACTCCACGCACTGAGTTAGATAATGCAGGAGAATTTACTACAGGCCCAAGAATGTCAAATTTGCCTGTACAACAGAGGGGCATGGCTAAGGGAATTTGCACTGGGAGATAAAGTCCTCATTTTATTGCCCACTTCAAGTTCAAAATTTCTCGCCAAGTGGCAAGCGCCCTTTGAGGTCACAAAGTGACTTGGGGAGGTTAACTATGAGGTCAAGCATCCAGATAAATGTGACACATGTCAAGTTTCCCACCTCAATCTCCTAAAACCATGGAGAGAGGAGATTCCTGTGGCTCTGGCGACAGTAGTTCAAGAGTGGGTGGAGCTGGGACTGGAGATAAGTCTAAAAAGCATGTCCCAATTCACTCCAGTCCCCTGTGGAAACCACCTCTCACTGTCCCAGAGAGCACAGGTTGCATGAGTTCTCTGATGTGTTCTTGCTTCTTCCTGGTCACACTGACCTCATAGATCATCACATTGAGACTCCCCCAGGGGTGGTGGTGTGCAGCTGCTTGCATCGGCTCCCCAAACACAAAAAAATGTGGTTTGGGATGAACTCCAGGCTATGCTGAAGATGGGGTTAATTAAGGAGTCACACAATGACTGGAGCAGCCTGGTAGTCTTGTTTCCCAAGACTGACGGGTTGGTCCAGTTCCATGTAGACTATAGAAAAGTCAACATGATGTCTAAATTTGATGCATATCTGATGCCTCACATTGATGAACTGCTCGATTGGTTAAGCATGGCTTGCTTTTACTTGACATTGGATTTAACACAGATTCCTTTGACTCTATTAACCTGGGGAAAAAATGGCCTTTTCCACTCCATTCGGTTTGCACCAATTTGTCACCCTTCCTTTCAGCTTGTTTGGAACCCCTGCGACATTTCAGCATCTCATGGATCGAATTCTCCATCCCCACCATGCATATGCCGTGGCCTACTTAGATGACACAATCATTTAGAGTAATAATTGGAAGCAGCATCTACAACATCACAGGGTGGTCCTAAGGTCACTGAGGCATGCTGGGCTCATTGCAAACCCAAAGAAGTGTGCAATTGGACGGGTGGAACTCCGTCCACTTGGGTCATGGGCAGGTGCATCCCCAAATTCATAAGACTGCAGCTAATGTGGCCTGCCCAAGACCTAAAATCAAAAAGGGGGGGAAGCAGTTCCTGGGGCTGGCTGGCTATTATAGGCAGTCCATGCCTAATTTTTCGGACATCACCAGCCCACTGACTGACCTCACTAAAAAGAGAGCAGCAGAACTGGTCCAGTGGACGGAGCCATGCCACCAGGCCTTAACCAGGTAAAAGCTGTACTGTGTATGGGGGGGGCCCTTTTATACTCCCCTGACTTCTCTCTCCCTTTTTGTTGCAGACCGAGGCATCGGACAGAGGGCTGGGGGCTGTTTTGTCCCAAATAGTGGAAGGGGAGGCGCACCTAGTGTTGTACATCAGTCGCAAGCTCTCCATGTGGGAGATGAAGTACAGCACCATCGAGAAGTGCTTGTCCATAAAATGGGTGGTCCTCACCCTCTGTTATTACCTGCTGGGATGCTCTTTCACCCTCTGCTCGAATCACGCGCCGCTCCAGTAGCTCCACTGCATGAAGGATGCCAACACCCAGATCATCCGTTGGTAACCTGGCTCTGCAGCCTTTTAAGTTTGAAGTGGTCCACAGGCCAGGGCACAGATGGTGGTAGCAGACTATCTCTCCCGGGGGGAGTCAGCTGCAGGCCAGTTGGCTGCCTGGCCTGAATCGGGCGGTGGGGGTATGTGGCAGTGGAGGCGTGGTCAAGCACTGGTTTGTGAATGGAGAGCAAGGCCAGGGAAGGTGAGTGACAAAGTGGAAGCACCTGTTGTGAATTAATGTGCTGTCTGTGTGTACAACCCCGATTCCAAAAAAGTTGGGACAAAGTACAAATTGTAAATAAAAATGGAATGCAATGATCTGGAAGTTTAAAAATTCCATATTTTATTCAGAATAGAACATAGATGACATATCAAATGTTTAAACTGAGAAAATGTATCATTTAAAGAGGAAAATCAGGTGATTTTAAATTTCATGACAACAACACATCTCAAAAAAGTTGGGACAAGGCCATGTTTCCCACTGTGAGACATCCCCTTTTCTCTTTACAACAGTCTGTAAACGTCTGGGGACTGAGGAGACAAGTTGCTCAAGTTTAGGGATAAGAATGTTAACCCATTCTTGTCTAATGTAGGATTCTAGTTGCTCAATTGTCTTAGGTCTTTTTTGTCGTATCTTTCGTTTTATGATGCGCTAAATGTTTTCTATGGGTGAAACATCTGGACTGCAGGCTGGCCAGTTCAGTACCCAGACCCTTCTTCTACGCAGCCATGATGCTGTAATTGATGCAGTATGTGGTTTGGCATTGTCATGTTGGAAAATGCAAGGTCTTCCCTGAAAGGAATGTTGTCTGGATGGGAGCATATGTTGCACTAGAACCTGGATATACTTTCAGCATTGATGGTGTCTTTCCAGATGTGTAAGCTGCCTATGCCACACCCACTAATGCAACCCCATACCATCAGAGGTGCAGGCTTCTGAATTGAGCGCTGATAACAACTTGGGTCGTCCTTCTCCTCTTTAGTCCGAATGACACGGCATCCCTGATTTCCATAAAGAACTTCAAATTTTGATTCGTCTGACCACAGAACAGTTTTCCACTTTGCCACAGTCCATTTTAAATGAGCCTTGGCCCAGAGAAGACGTCTGCGCTTCTGGATCATGTTTAGATACGGCTTCTTCTTTGAACTATAGAGTTTTAGCTGGCAATGGCGGATGGCACGGTGAATTGTGTTCACAGATAACGTTCTCTGGAAATATTCCTGAGCCCATTTTGTGATTTCCAATACAGAAGCACGCCTGTATGTGATGTAGTGCCATCTAAGGGCCCGAAGATCATGGGCACCCAGTATGGTTTTCCGGCCTTGACCCTTGCGCACAGAGATTCTTCCAGATTCTCTGAATCTTTTGAAGATATTATGCACTGTAGATGATGATATGCTCAAACTCTTTGCAATTTTACACTGTCGAACTCCTTTCTGATATTGCTCCACTATTTGTCGGCACAGAATTAGGGGGATTGGTGATCCTCTTCCCATCTTTACTTCTGAGAGCTGCTGCCACTCCAAGATGCTCTTTTTATACCCAGTCATGTTAATGACCTATTGCCAATTGACCTAATGAGTTGCAATTTGGTCCTCCAGCTGTTCTTTTTTTTGTACCTTTAACTTTTCCAGCCTCTTATTGCCCCTGTCCCAACATTTTTGAGATGTGTTGCTGTCATGAAATTTCAAATGAGCCAATATTTGGCATGAAATTTCAAAATGTCTCACTTTGATATGTTGTCTCTGTTCTATTGTGAATACAATATCAGTTCTTGAGATTTGTAAATTATTGCATTCCGGTTTTATTTACAATTTGTACTTTGTCCCAACTTTTTTGGAATCGGGGTTGTATTTGTGTGCAGTGGGAGGAGTTGTTTTGTCTCAAACAATGGAGGGGGAGGAGCACCATGTGATTTTAGTGAGGTCAGTCACTGATAAAAGGGGAGAGGAGCAAAGAGTGAGGATCCCTGGCTGAAATTACACCCTTGTGGTGGGACAGTGAAAATCCATCAAGTTCACTGAAAAGCGTGTTTTGTTTTGATTGCTGGTTTAGAAAATAAAACCCGAAAGTGAACTTGATCCTGCCTGCCTTTACAGTGTCTACTGTACTAGGGAGACATTACAGAGCCATTGTACTTAGCACTGAGTTTCTTGCAGGTCTGTGGGTTTCTAATTCCTTGGTGGACAGCCATAATCAGTCACCTGGGTTATATTTGGGGTTTCCCTCTATGATGGTCAGCAACATGCTTGTACATTTGCAGCACTTGCTCTAAGCACTGGTGGGCACTCTCCTGCACTTGTTCACTGCATTTGAATCACTCATCAACAGCAAGTACATTGGTGGGAGAATTGTCCCATGGGAAGAGGGAAGGTTGATGGCCACATTGGAAAGGTGCATTAGAAGGGTGCATGTTTGGTGGCAGCATGATACAGAAAGTTTTGGGCATATTCAATGCATGTTAAGAACTGTGCCCAGTACCTCTGGTTTTCAGTATGAAAGACCCTGAGAAAGCACCCAATTGCTTGGTTGGCAGGGTTTCCCCAGGTTTGACCACTATAAATTTAAGACTTTTTAAAGACCTTTTTAAGACCACTTAAATGAGAATTAAGACCTATATCGCACCCATTATGTGGTCGTAGAACACCAGATCAAATTCCCAATAATGACAAATGTTTCAAGTAAAAATACTTTTATTATAAAAGTTATATACTTAGGTCATTATGTGCATTGCTTGTCGAATCTTCACATTCAAGACAAAAAACCAAGTCTAAACCTGGAAGAAAGGAGCACAAAGTAGGGTCCACGTCATGGCCTTAAAGGTACACAAAAATGCAATAGGCATACCAACACATTAATGCCAAAGGTGTGCACTCACCAGTCAGAAAGCCAAACTGAGGACCTCACTCGAGGCCTAAAGAACTGTCTCTGAACTAATTATGACTGTGCACCCAGAGATGATACTTAAAATAAAAGAGTGATGTGGGTGTATTTTTTTTTAAATAAAATATCAAAACATTCACAACACTCTAAACAGAAACTCTTTGTCTTAGTTTCCCAGCACTTGCTTCAACCATTTTACATTTTGTACACTTGTAAACGAGGGAGGGAGAGAGATACAGAGGGGCATAGATAGATAAGAGATGAGGGGGATAGATGGGAAGAGAGATAGATCGATAGAAAAGAGGTAAGCCGAAAGTCTCTTAAAGGTGCACAAAAATGCAATTGGCGTACCAATACATTGGTACAATGGTGTGCACTCACCAGCCAAAAAGCCAAACCGAGGGCCCAACTCAAGGCCTAAAGAACGGTCTCTAAACTAATTATGACCATGCACCCAGAGATGATAAACAGATAAACTCTTTGTCTTAATTTCCCAGCATTCAACTTGCTTCAACCATTTTACATTTTGAAGAATAAAAAGAAATGTAAATACTCCTAGTAAACAAGGGAGGGAGGGAAGACATAGATGTGGAGGTGGATAGATAAGAGACACAATGAACGAAATCCACCACTTGCCTCGTTAACGTCTTTGACCAACTCCTTCGTTATATAAGGAGCAAGACCGAATTTTGTTCTGTAAGACGTTTTGTTTTTTCCACAGGAGAATGTTGTAGCGACTTCCGAGTCTGGGAACACAGCCTTAAAGAGTTCGCTTATGCCCTCATTCGAGCTGTACGAGTGGTGTTCCGTAATTGTTTTTAAAATCCAGAGCACCTCTGCCTGAAGTGTCGGGGTTCCACCGACACCCATCATGCCAGTGCTCGGCCCTTGTGTTGTTGCTAGCCTTGCTGATGGTGTCTGGCTTGGCTGATGCTGCTGATGTTCGACAGTGGTGCTAGTCACTGGGCCACATTGACTTTTGAAATTTGCCAGGCGGGCCGGGCCAGCACCAAATTCATACATATCGAACATAAACCAGAAAAGCTTTAGTGTTATTGTAAGGCCTTCACTGACAGAGACCCAAATGCAGATCAGATTGACATTTATTTTAGTTCTCAGTCAACAAAGGCAGAGCAGAAAAATGTTTGCAGTTCAATAGATTGGCACTGGATCCATCCAGAAAAGTAACACACACACACACACACACACACACACACACACACACACACACACACACACACATGTGACAGTAAGAAAAATAGCACACTTAATTCTTAAATTACATCTTTGAGCTTCCAGGATGAGTAGGATGCCAGTGTATTTGTATATTTGTATTATTTTATACATACAACTAAATTGCATATCATTAAATTGAACTAAATTACATATCAGTACATATCATTTTTGTACATTTCACTGAACTCGTAGATTTACACCTGAGTGGTTTTTTTTTTTTAACCATCCACTTCCAGCCTGCCAGTACAACCAACCACCATTAGTAGGAGAGGTACCACACCATTCCAAAATGTTTGCAGTTCAACAGTTTGGGTACCACACCATGCCAACATGTTTGCAGTTCAATGGTTTGGCACTGGATCCATCCAGCCCACAAAATCAAACAAAACAGCTCAAGAAAGCAAAAAACTCCAAACTGGTTTTCAGGTTCAAAGTCACTCACTGAAATATTTCCAGTCCTCAAAAAATCAAAACACAGGTTCCAAATAGGTTTTCATATTCCAAAAGGCCACTCATAGATCAGAATAACCTCCACAGGCAAAAGTCCAGGTACAGATGTAAGCAGAAGCAAGGTCAGCTGCTCATAATACACCTATAATAGCAGACAGGGCCATAAATGAGGGGCAGAGCAGACACCCAAAAGCACATGGTACTTAAAAACAAACACCAGCACTACAGCAGCCACCCACGACAACCAAAATTGCTAAGAGTTATACTTTTTATATTATTATGTCTGTAAACATGTGACTACCATCTTATTACAGCTCCAACATAGTTTTAAAAAGAGAAAGTGTTAATACTCACATTCACTCAGCAACTGCTGAGCTGTATTCGTCCATTCTTGCGCTGACTGGTTGTTAGCATAATTAGCATGCTTGGAGGAAAAGTGCCATTTGATGTTATATTCCTTTAAAACTGCAACGGTTTCTTTGCAAATAAGGCATACAGCCTTTGATCGGACTTCAGCAAAAAAATATTTAGTTGTCCAGTCTTTATTGAACACCCTGCACTCACTGTCCACTTTTCTTTTTTTAGGACCACTCATTGTAAAGTTTTATCCTGTGTTCTCAAGATCATCAGTGGCACGGGCGCCAGAATGACTTCCATGGCACGCGCTGCACCACTCTGCAAATGTAATCTCGCGTGAATACGACTGACTAGAAAGACGGATCTCTAGAACACCCGTCTACGTGATAACACTGAAGCTTATAGTTTATAGATCTGCTCAATCGCGTTTATATGATTGTCTTCCGCTGGCCGGATTAAAAACGCCAAAGGGCCAGATGTGGCCCGCGGGCCATAGTTTGCCCACCTCGGTGCTAGTGCCAACTCCAGGTGCATTCGGAGATTGAACCGTGCAGAACTGAGCGATGGGCTGGTGGCGGTGGAGGGCAGATGCAATGTGCTTTGAGCTCTTCATGTGAGACTCTAAAGCAAAATGACCTATAGTGGACAACTTGAAGGCCTTTCGACAAACACAGCATCTTGCTTCAATGTCACTTCCAGGAACCTCCCTCACCCAATCACGATATCTTTCATCTGAAAGCCACTGCTGATTAAAACGACACTTCCCCATGCTGCGATTCACGGAGTCTCCTCTCCACCACGGACTCCGACGATTGCACCAGCACGAAAATTTATCAATATTGTTTCTTTCTTTGCGCATACTCCAAGAAATTCACTGATGTTACGCAAAACCCACGTTTTCACATTGTAGAATAGTATGAGTAAATTTAAGACCTTTGTTTAAAAAATTAAGACTTGGGCAAAGCAATTTAAGACTTTTTAAGGCCTTAATTTTGGAATATTAAATTTAAGACTTTTTTAAGACTTTAAAGACCCCGCGGCTACCGTGGGTTGGCCCTTTCCACCTGTCTGTTTGACTGCGAGTGGTAACTGGTTGTCAGGCTCACCGACACTCCCAATTTGTCTATAAACTTAGACCAGAGTCTTGAGGCAAACTGGGAACCATGATCACTGACTATATCCTCATAGATACCAAAGTATCGCAACACATGTGTGAAGTTTAGTTCTGCAGTTTCAAATGCTGTTGGGAGGCCTGGTAGAGGAATGAATCTTAACGACTTGGAGAATTGGTCAATGATAACTGTGTGTCCTCAGGATTTGGGAAGATCTGTGATGAAGTCTATGGCAATATGGGACCATGGATGCTGAGGCATGGGCAGTGGCATAATTTTGCCCACTGGAAGTGCCCGGCGCACTTTAGCACAAGCTAAACATGAGGAGATGAAACAGTTGATATCTCTTAACATGTTTGGCCACTAGTATTTGGTTTTCAGCAGTTGGTAGGTGGGTAGGCTGCCAGGATGCCCAGTGGCAGGAATAGTGTGTGCCGAGGTGATTGGCTGGGCCCAGATGACATAGTGGGACATAGATTGACATAGATAGAGATTGGCAGGGCAGTTGGTTAGAATGTGATATGGCAAGTTCTTGGTCTCTCTCCCAAGTCAGGGTGTTCACAAAGCAGGCTGGAGGGATAATGGGTTCTGGATCCTGAACTGGAACTGTGGATGGGTAAATAAGGGACAGAGTCAGCTTTTCTGTTCTGCTAGCCAGGTCTGTAGACTATGGTGAATTGGAACCCGGTGAAAAATGGAGCCCAGCAAGCTTGATGTTGATTCAGTCTCTTGGCAGATGTGAGACACGCCATATTCAGTGATCAGTGAAAATGGTAAAAGGCTGCCCATTGCAGCTAGTGTTGCCACACCTCCAGTGGCAGCTTAACAGCCAAAAGCTGTCAACTTACCAATGTCATAGTTTTGTTCTGTGGGGATGAGTTTCTTGGAGAAGAAGGCTACAGGATGTAACTTGGACTCAAAATAATTAGTTTTTCTTTTGTTTCAGACATGTAAAAGCTTTTTTACCTTTACCTGACATGTTTCGACGGTGTAACTTCCGTCTTCATCAGAGGGTCACCCGGATGTTGGTGTGTGACGTGCCTTTATAATCAGCTGATGTTGTGGAGGCGTGACCTCCCTGCCAATATTGACAGGTCGGTCACACCTCCCGCTGTCAGTGTTGCCCCCTCAGGACGGCGCTCCAGGTGTGGGAGAGCATGTACGCCCCCTCATCCCTGTTTATTGTTCTTGGGCTACGCTTTCTGATTTCTATTGACTCCTTGATCCAACGGTGGTATCTGTTGTTCTCTTGCTGTATGATCTGAGCATTGTCCCAGTCCATTATATGATTTTCCCTTCTGCAGTGGTCTGTTATTGCTGATTTCAGGTTCTCTTGCATAGCTTTTTCTTTTATTGCTCTTGTTTGTCTCTGTTCTGTTTCTTTTTCACATTCTTTTTTATGTTCCTTTTTTCGTATGCTAAAACTCCTTCCTGTCTCCCCAATGTAGGTTTTATTGCATGACAGGCATGGTATTTCATATATGACATTACATTTACTGTTTTGGTCGATTTTGTCCTTAGGGTGAACTAGTAGCTGTCGTAGTTTGGTGTGTGGTTTCACGGGTGTTTGTATGTTGTGTTTTTTCATGGCTCTTTGGATTTGTTCTGTGACTCCTCTGACATACGGTAGTCACTACTGCTTTACTTTCCTGTTTTTGGGTTGTCTGTTTTCTTCCTTTTTCCTGCGTCTTTTCTTTTGTTTTCACTTGTTGTGCGCCTTTGTGTATGGCCCATGGTGGATATTGACATGTGATCAGAGCTTGCCGTATGTGTTGTTCTTCTGTTGCACGTTCTGTGGGGTCGGTTATGATTGATGCACGTTCGTAGAGTGTTCTGACAACTGACAGTTTGTGTGCGATGGGGTGTTCGGACGTCCAGAGCAGATATTGATCAGTGTGTGTCGGTTTTCTGTAGATTGTTATTTTGATGTCTCCGTCGTCTGTGTGGTGAATTTTTATGTCCAAAAACGCTATTGATTTTTCTGTTTCCGCTTCGTGCGTGAATTTTATGTTGCCGGTGTCGTCTATAGAGTTGAGATGATCTGTCAATTGTTGGGTGTGTCCGACTTTCACTTTCTCCAGGATGTCATCTACATACCTCCTCCATAATGTGGGCCTGCACTCTTCTGGGGCAGATGTAATAGCCTCTCTTTCAAGGTGTTCCATGAAGAAGCCGCACATTATGGCGGAGAGTGGGTCCCCCATCGCAAACCCCTCCTTCTGCCTGTATATTGTTCCGCGGAACTGGAAGTATGTGGATGTGGCAATGAAACTGAGCAGTTGACTGATGTCTTCTACTGATAACTGTGTACGTTTCTTGAGAGTCTTGTCTGTCTTGAGGCGCTGTCGTACGATTCTCAGTGTAGCTTCCACCGGTGTTTTTGTGAATAGGGAGACAACGTCGTGTGATATTAATATTTCATCCTTTTCCACTTTTATCTTGCTGAGTTGTTCTGCTAGTTGTTTTGAATTTTTGCAGTGTTGTTCTGTTTGGCCCAGTAGTGGTTTGATTATCTCCGCAAGCGCTTTAGACAGGTTGTAAGTGATTGATCCGATGCTGTCCACAATTGGACGTAACGGTGCTCCTGGTTTAAGCAAATAAAAGAGGAGAGAGGGCACAGCACTGAGGGGATTCAGTAGGGGAGAAAAGGACATCTGTTAAAACGCCATGCACCCTCATCCATTGTGCCCTCCCTGTTTAAAAGTCCATCAGCCAGCAAATCAGGCCGGCATCAATGTTGTGAACGCTCCGCAACCTGTCTGCATCCAGCCTCATGTTTTTGCAGTTAAAAGCAGAGGAAAAATCAATAAAAATTAGACTAGCGAGGGACTTGCCCCTCTAGATGTTTAAAACTGTCCCTGTTGCATCATCTACACCTGACCTATAAGCAAACTGGGGAGGGTCCAACTTATCCTGTGCAGTGTCCAAGAGTGCATTCTTCACTAGCTTCTCAAAGGTTTTCATGACCAGAGAGGTGAGTGTCACTGGCCTGAAGTTGTTGAGTGTCTTTGGAGTTTTGCTGTTAGGCACAGGAACAATTATTGAGTCCTTCCAAAGACAAGGGACCTTATGCAGATGTAAGGACAGCTGGAAAATAAAACAAAAGATGTCTGCCAGCTGCACGGCATGGTTTTTCAGAACCCAACCTCCGATGCCATCAGGGCCAGGATTTTTCCTGTCTTTGACAACACAGAAAAGTTTCAAGACTGTGGACTTATTAACTGACACATTATTATATACAGGTATGAACATTTTTAAAAACAGACATGTCCTCATTAAAATCATACACATGAAAACTATTATTAAAAAAAAAAAACATTCAGTTTGTTAGAAAGGTCCAGGTCGGATTTCCCATGCAAATAAATTGCACATTTTTTTGGACTGCATTCTCATCATGTTTTTCATACCCTCCCATGCAGGGCATGCTCAGCAAGTTTTCAATTCTATCCTTATATGCACACTTGGCAAGTTTAAGCTCCCTTTTTACTTGCTTAGAGAGAACTTTGTAGTGCGTAAAGTCCCCCTGATTAAAACCGATGTTTCTCTGGTTGATTATGTTTTTGACAGATTTGGAGACCCAGACTTTATTATTTGGATAAATGGAAATGGATTTTTGGGGGGATGATCATCTCCTCACAAAAGGAGATATACAGTGGTGCTTGAAAGTTTGTGAACCCTTTATAATTTTCTATATTTCTGCATAAATATGACCTAAAATATCATCAGATTTTCAAACAAGTCCTAAAAGTAAATAAAAGAGAACCCAGTTAAACAAATGGGACAAAAATATTATACTTGGTCATTTATTTATTAAGCAAAATGATCCAATATTACATATCTGTGAGTGGCAAAAATATGTGAACCTCTAGGATTAGCAGTTAATTTGAAGGTGAAATTAGAGTCAGGTGTTTTCAATCAATGGGATGACAATCAGGTGTGAGTGGGCACCCTGTTTTATTTAAAGAACAGGGATCTATCAAAGTCTGATCTTCACAACACATGTTTGTGGAAGTGTATCATGGCACAAACAAAGGAGATTTCTGAGGACCTCAGAAAAAGCGTTGTTGATGCTCATCAGGCTGGAAAAGGTTACAAAACCATTTCTAAAGAGTTTGGACTCCACCAATCCACAGTCAGACAGATTGTATACAAATGGAGGAAATTCAAGACCATTGTTACCCTCCCCAGGAGTGGTCGACCAACAATGATCACTCCAAGAGCAAGGCGTGTAATAGTCGGTGAGGTCACAAAGGAACCCAGGGTAACTTCTGAGCAACTGAAGGCCTCTCTCACATTGGCTAATGTTAATGTTCATAAGTCCACCATCAGGATAACACTGAACAACAATGGTGTGCATGGCAGGGTTGCAAGGAGAAAGCCACTGCTCTCCAAAAAGAACATTGCTGCTCGTCTGCAGTTTGCTAAAGATCGCATGGACAAGCCAGAAAACTATTGGAAAAATGTTTTGTGGACGGATGAGACCAAAATAGAACTTTTTGGTTTAAATGAGAAGCATTATGTTTGGAGAAAGGAAAACACTGCATTCCAGCATAAGAACTTTATCCCATCTGTGAAACATGGTGGTGGTAGTATCATGGTTTGGGCCTGTTTTGCTGCATCTGGGCCAGGACGGCTTGCCATCATTGATGGAGCAATGAATTCTGAATTATACCAGCGAATTCTAAATGAAAATGTCAGGACATCTGTCCATGAACTGAATCTCAAGAGAAGGTGGGTCATGCAGCAAGACATCGACCCTAAGCACACAAGTCGTTCTACCAAAGAATGGTTAAAGAAGAATAAAGTGAATGTTTTGGAAGGGCCAAGTCAAAGTCCTGACCTTAATCCAATCGAAATGTTGTGGAAGGACCTGAAGCGAGCAGTTCATGTGAGGAAACCCACCAACATCCCAGAGTTGAAGCTGTTCTGTATGGAGGAATGGGCTAAAATTCCTCCAAGCCGGTGTGCAGGACTGATCAACAGTTACCGCAAACATTTAGTTGCAGTTATTGCTGCACAAGGGGGTCACACCAGATACTGAAAGCAAAGGTTCACATACTTTTGCCACTCACAGAGATGTAATATTGGATCATTTTCCTCAATAAATAAATGACCAAGTTCAATATTTTTGTCTCATTTGTTTAACTAGGTTCTCTTTATCTACTTTTAGGACTTGTGTGAAAATCTGATGATGTTTTTATGATGAGGTCATATTTATGCAGAAATATAGAACAAACTTTCACAAACTTTCAAGCACCACTGTATGCAGACAGTTTCTGTGAGTTCATTTAAATCCTCACAGGCATTTTTAAACATGTTCCAATCAGTGCAAGAGAAGCAGTCCTGGAGACACTGAGTGGACTCCTCCATCCAGGTCGGAACTAACCGTTGCTCAGGTTTGTTTCTCTTCAGGACCAATTTGTAGGATGGAACAAGATAAACAGCATTATGGTCTGACATGCCAAGCGGGGCTCTCTGAAGGGATTTATAAGCCCCCTTGACCATCCCAATTACGGTCCAGACACTTGGAATGACGATTCAGACAAGTGATATATTGGTAAAATTTACCCAAGCCTTCCCCAGTTTACAATGATTAAAATCACCCATGACAAAGATCGGTGTGTCCGGCACCATCCCCTGAAGCTGCTGCACTGTTTTAGTCATGGCTTGGATAGCAGTGTCAGCATTAGCCTTCGGGTGAATATAAACAAGAGTCACAAATAATTGTGGGAATTCCCTTGGAAGACAAAAGGAATGTAGAGATATGGGCAGGAGTTCAATGTCAGGTGTGCACAGTGTCTCTCTGATCAAGTCAAGTTTATTTGTATAGTGCTTTTAACAATAAACATTGTCGCAAAGCAGCTTTACAGACTTTGAATGACTTAAAACATGAGCTTATTTTATCCCTAATTTATCCTCAATGAGCAAGCCTGTGGCGATGGTGGCAAGGAAAAACTCAGACGACATGAGGAAGAAACCTCGAGAGGAACCAGACTCAAAAGGGAACCCATCCTCATTTGGGCAACAACATGCCTATAACATTAACAGTTTTAACATGAAGTCAGTTTCATTGATGTTATATCTCTTCATTGATGGAAACTTGAGTGCAAAACTGTTCATGCAGTCCTAAAGTTAGCAAGTCAACTGTAGTCCTCAGCCATAAAAGTATTACTGTAAGTGTCCAGAGCGTCTTCCTAGTGTAGTGGTTCCCAAACTTTTTGGCTGGGGACTCCCTTTTGGACTTCAGAATATTTTTGGGACCCCCTGACACCAACCCCCCCCCCACCACCACCCATTATGCAGTGTGTAGTGTAGTAATAATAACCATAATAATAATAATCAGACGGATATTAAAGTTGATATTTTTTATTCACAGAAGAGCATTATCCACAAAAGAGCATTGCACATCATAATAAAACAGAACATTACACAGAACATCAGAATATTTTTTCAGTGACTTGTGTGTGCTTGCTTTTCAGTACAGAGTTTTTCAAATCTTGGTGATAACTGTGAGATCGCCACCCTTAGTTCGTTTTCAATGTTCAACTTTGCCCTGTATTTGGTCTTGATGGAGGCCACTGCAGAAAAGCCCACCTCACAGAGGTAGGATGTGGCAAAAGGGAGGAGTATGGCCACAGCCTTTCCACCCAACAGTGGGTAGTCTTTTTCCACCCCAATCCAAAAGGCAGACAGTGACTTGGCCCTAAACTGCTGTTTGTATCCTATGTCTGAGGTCACATCAATGAACTGTTCCTGTTCAGTAACACTGAGATGAGCAGGTGGCCTTGTATTGAAGGGGTCTGTGATCCATTCATAGTGTGCCAAATCCATAACAGGAAAGTACCTCTGAAAATGTTGTTGGAGGGCAAAAATGTGTGAACGAATGCATGGCATGATTGTGTTGTGACTGTTGGTGTTATGGAGAAATGAATGCAAGTTCTGAAAGCAATCTGTTGTTCCCTCCTCAATCATCTTTCCCCACAGTTCCAATTTCCTTGTAAATGACTGCATTTTAGCGACAAGCTGAGGGAGATGGGTGTTGGGTCCTTGCATTTGCAGATTCAGTTCGTTCAGTTTTTGGAAAATGTCACTGAGGTAGGCAACTGTCATCAGGAACCGTTCGTCGTTGTAACAGAGTGCCAGTGCATGATTCTCCTCCTCGAGAAAAATCCGTATCTCCTCTCGCAGCTCAAACACCCTGTTCAATACCTTCCCACGTGACAGCCATCGCACTTCGCTGTGAAACAGAACTGCCGTGTGTTTGGAGCCCATTTCTTCACAGAGAGCAGCAAAGAGTTGAGCTTTAACAGGGCGCGTTTTGATATAATTGACAGTGGCGATTACGTCCGTCATCACCTTGTTCAGTTCGGGACTCAGCTGCTTCGATGCCAGCGCTTCTCGGTGAATCATACAGTGGGTCCACTGCACATTGGGGGACACACGCTTTCTGAGCGCTTGTAGCCCACTGCGCTTCCCAGCCATAGCCTGAGCCCCGTCCGTACACACTCCAACACAGCACTCCCACTTCAATTTTGCCTCTTGCAAATAAGTGTCAATCACTCGGAACAGTTCATCAGCAGTGGCTTGTGTTTTCACCTCCTTGCAGAATAGCAGATCCTCTCTCATGTCCTCTGTATCAACGAAATGGATGTACGTGATTTAATAAACAGTCTCGGTTGCTGTCAGTGGCTTCGTCGACCTGCAGAGCAAACCGGGTGCTTGCACGTACTCAGTCGGTGAGCTGCTCCTCAATGTCGCCAGCGATGTCATGTATGCGTCTTCCAATCGTATTATTTGAGAGGGGGATCGCCCATAACTTGTTTGCTGTTGCCTCGTCGACCATGGTCCTCACCATTTCAATGGCACAGGGCAGGATCGCCTCCTCTGCTTCTGTGTGTGGCTTCTTGCTCTGCGCAAGGAGGTAGGCCACTTTGTAGGAAGCGAGCTGGGCATTGACATTGACAGATGCAACTTTAGTGAAGTTCACCCGTTGTGCCTGAAAGTTCAAAAGTTTCCGCCGAAAGAATTCAACCGGCTTGTCCTTGTGCTCGGGGTGTGCCGTGTCCAGGTGATGCTTCAGCTTGTTTGGCTTTAAACTTTCTGTCGCCAGCACCTTCAGACAGAGAACACACTGCGGTCATTCCTCACCACCCACCAATGTGCTCGTAAAGCCCATTTCGATGTATGCATCATCATACCGCCTTATCTTTTTTGCTGCCGAAGTGCATGGGAACTCGTCCTGTGCAGCAGCCTTGTGTTTTGTAGGAAGCACGCGTAGAAACTTGTCCATGTTGTCATAAAGTCGCCGTCCGATGTTTTGTTCTGAATCTCAAAATAGGGACCTGTTTTATACAGTTTGTATTCACAGGAGGAGGATTTGCTAATAACAACAACAATATCAGAGCAATCCAACAGATTGGCGGTTTAGCATAAATTGAATGGAATTAATATTCAAGGGCGGAGCGCGATTACTGAGTGAAAGGGAGCAATTGAATTCTAATGACCGTGGCAGCTATACACTGACGCATTACCAACATTCCTATGCCATTCAAAACATTCCAATGCCCGTTTTTTTTCTGTGTTATGCAAACAGTCCCGTCTCTCCATGACCCCCCTGGAGTCCCTCCGCGCCCCCCAAAGGGGTCGCGACCCCCACTTTGGGAACCGCTGTCCTAGTGTGACTTTCAACTATACATATGGGGCTGTCCTCCACAGGAGCGATGTGATGAGACTCCAACCAGGCATAGGGCATCAGGATGGATCAGGCAGGTCCGAGGAGCAGAAGAGGTCAGCATCTTGATCTCAGGATTGACATGTAACTCAGAGGGACAGATTTTTTTTTGGGGGGGGGGGGTAGAGAGAAAAACACAGGTTGTTAGGTATGCCCAATGTCACCTGAATAAGTAGGAACAGTATACATTTTGCACTGAGTACAAGCAGGGACTCCGGCAAAACTAACTATGACAGCATAACTAAAAGGGGAGAGCTAGAAAGTAACACAGGCATGAGAGAGCCCCAGGACATAAAGCAGCCAGCCACTACACCACCAACAAACTCAAGTGAGCAAGCGAGTGGGGGACTGACAGCATCCATACATCCCAGTTTACCAAAACACTATGTCTGAGGACCCTCCAGATCTACACCTTTACCTCATAAACACCATTAACAAAAGGCTTGACTAAACAGATATGTTTTCAGCCTAGACTTAAACGCTGAGACTGTGTCATATTCCCGAACACTACTTGGAAGGCTGTTCCATAATGGTTGGGCTTTGTAAGAAAAGGCTCTGCCCCCTGATGTAGCCTTCACAATACGAGGTACCAGCAGATTGCCTGCACCTTTTGCTCTAACAGACCCTCCAGGATTTCACGATGTTGCAATTTGCAACTTCAACGCAAATTCAACCAATCGCCGTGAATTCAGGGCAGTGTTGCAATTATATCCAATCACGGCAACTTTCACGCAAATTTGACCAATCGTTGGTGTCGTCTTGAGGTGACATCGACAAACTACCTTCCACCTTACTTCCGTGTTTCCGTTCAAGAGAAGCAGCATGTGCGAGTCAGTGTTTATGTAGGCTTAAATTCTGTTACTGAAAGTGTGTTATGTTTACAGTGAAGGACTGTGTGCACTTTACATTATTTTTTTACTTAATACAAGAAATTAATGGATGCCAACATTTTTGCCAAAATGGTATTTTATTTTCCATTGTTTAGGCAGTTTCAGCATCATACTGTGAGATTCTGTTCAAATTGTTTTTTTTCTTCTATGAAACCTGAGCCATTTATTTTATTAGTTTATAATTATTGTTTAATTTAGTCTTCAGGAGAGACTGCCTGCACACAGTACTAGTATTAATAGTTTTTTTTTCTTACATGAAAGCTGAGGCATTTATATTATATTTTAAGGTAACTTCCTGTTGTGCTGTGAGGTTCTATGCACTTTAACTTTTGAACCAACAGGTGCATTTGGATAAGTAAAGCCTATTTTTCTGCATTTTTGTAGTCCTAGTAATCTTTTATATTGGTAAAGATGTTTATAGGACCATTTCTCAGTGTCTTTGTTTTTTTAATAGTTTTTCAGTAATAACTTAATATTTAACATATCACTCAATTTTAATCACAAAAAGAGAAAATAGCAACAATTTCTCTCAACTTTCACTTCCTCCCGCAACGTAATCGCAACACCAAAAGCCTAAAAAACACCGCAACTTTCATTGCAATTTTTTGGAAAACCCCCCGCAACATCAGATATTTTAGCCCGCAACAATCACAAAAAAGGCCCGCGAAATCCTGGGGGGACTGCTCTAAGTAGGCATGGCAGGTCATAAAGGACCAGAAGTTCGCTCAGGTATTGTGGTGTGAGATCACTGTATTGCACCAGTTTTTGTTAACATACAGACACAAGCCCCCACTGAGTGACTTACTGGTCACTACAGGGTCTCTTTCGAGATGGAAGGGAACTCCAAAGCCATCGATCTCCAGATCGGACTGTAAGTCATGTTCCTTAAGCCATGTTTCTGTAAAGGCAAGAAGACAAGCACTGCTGTACTCTGCCAGGAACTTGATGTTTGCCTGAAGTTCATCAACTTGAGATGACTGTGGGAAGGTGAATCCTACAATGTCCCTGTCTCATGAGCCTATGGTGCATCTCCCTCTTTTCCTCACTGTCCGTGTCGGCACCTAGCTCCAATTCCTTACAGAAGGGTCCAACTGCCAGATGATCTCCACAGGGAAAACTGTAGAGGGATCCACAGCACCCACACTGGTGCTGGGCAATAGCAGGAAGAATTCCTGGCTGTACTGGAGAGACTCTCCATATATAGGAAGTCCACATAAAAAGTGACATGACCGTGTCAGCAGGATTAAAAGGCCCATCATATTAGGGTGAGTCATGTTGGTCCAATTCATATGCAGATCAGTCAGAAAGTGGTTTAGTAATGGCGATAAAAACAGGACACACAACACAAGTTAAACCCACAGTTCTAAAACTGGTTAAAACACATAAAATGGTTTCAAACCAATTAAAAACCGCTTTTTAAAAAAAATGCAGACTACACATGCTCTGCACGCTCATACACACTGTTGCTTCATCTCACTGTGTTAAGACACTCTTAACATGATTTACATGACTTTCCAGGGTAGGGGAATAGCTCAAGATTGATGTGGGCAATGATGAATTTACCAAGCATGTCACTCAGTACATCATTAATTCAGCTTTGGAAGACACTTGCTGTGCAGGATAGCCCATATGGCAGTACTATCAGTGGAGAGAGGTGGTGCTAAATGCTGTCTTCTACTGATCACCCTCTCAGATGTGCACTGTCAAGCTTGGTAAACACTTTAGCTGATCTGAGTTGTTCAAAGGCTGAGGGAACTAAAGGCAAGGGATAGGGATATTGTACTGTGATTTGGTAGAGTCCTCTATAAACACTGCATGGCCTAAGGCCCCTTCCTTTTTTCTCCATGAAAAAGAAGCCTGGAGATGCAAGCACCATGGAGGGATGGATGCTACTTTGCTTTGACCAGCCAGCCATGCCACCATCAACAAACCAGAGTGAACATGTGAGAGTGGCATGAGTGGGGGGGCAGCATCCATACAACCCAGCTTACCAAAACACTCTATGCCTGAGGACCCTCCAGATCTACTCATTTACCTGATAAAACTATTGACAAAAGGCCTGATTAAAATTATATGTTTTCAGCCAAGACTTAAACACCGAGACTGTGTCTGAGTCATGAACACTACTTGGGAGGCTATTCCATAACTGTGGGGCTTTGTCAGAAAAGTCTCTGCCCCCTGATGTAGCCTTCACTATATGTTCCCATTAGGGGTCACCACAGTGGATAATGTCCCTCCATCTCCTCCTGTCCTCTGTCTTTTTCTATCACACCAACCGTCCTCATGACCTCTTTCACCACATCCATAAATCTTATCTTTAGTCTTCCTCTTTTCTTTCTACCTGGCAACTCCATCTCCAGCATTATTTTCACACACAGTGAGGAGGATGGTAAGAGAAGTAAAAAGTTCTCCAAAGCTCACTGTTAGTGAATTGCATCAAAGAGTAGCATCTTGGGGTCACAAAGTCTCCATAACAACCATCAGGTGCTATCTACATGCCAACAAGCATGCATGGAAAAGGCCTTTTCTCACTTACAAGCATAAATGTAAACATCTGGAGTTCGCTAAGCAGTACTGGGACTTCAACTGAGACCATGTGCTTTGGTCAGATGAGACCAAGATGGAGCTTTTTGGCAACAAACACTCTAATACAGGGGTCACCAAACTTTTTTCTCTGGGGGCCACATTGTCGTTCCTGACTGTGATGGGGGCCGGGGTCGGGTCAGCTATATCACATAGAATTGTATAACCCAGACAAATATGACCACCAGCAGGCCTCATTGTGTAGTAGAGATTACTAGCCTGGCACGGCCATCCACACTACTATATCCATACTACTATATCAACACTTGATTCCTGGCACATATTTGTTTATCTTTACTAGTGGTTTGCAAAAGTAGTAATCGAGTCTTCACACTTTGTTTTAATTTGAAATACCACTGATATTCCATTTATTTATTTTCTAATAAAAATAATATCAAAGCTGTCAAGGTAAGAAACATCTGCCTAGTCGAGGTGATTGACACTGGCAAAGGTGAGTGGAAAATTATAAATTGTAGGTAAGCCTGTTGTAATATTAATAATAATTGTATGCAGCACTTAATAAAGGTCAAATAAATAGGCCTATAAAATAAATACATTTTAAAAAACAGTGAAATTATAATAATATGAGCAATAGATCAATAGATCACAGCAGTTGTGCTACGTGTCCTGCACGTCATTACTCTCATCCATGGCCAAAGCAAAAAACTCGAATTCTGACGCTTTCTCATTCAGCTGGTCATACACGTTGTCCCCCAAATCTTCGGTTCGCCTGGTCATGGTAGGTGCGGAGAGACTCACCGCATTGAGCGCATCCTTCTTGTCGGGACACACCTCCTCGGCCACAGCAAGCATGCATACTTTAACAAAGTCCCCATCAGTAAACGGCTTTCCATGGGTAGCTAGTAGGTGGGCTACCTTATAGCTAGCTCGGACAGCAGCCTGGTTGATCTGGGTTTGGCGAAGGAATACATTCTGTTGTGCAGCCAGTCCGCATTTCATCCTCCGAATCCTGTCTTCTCTTGTTTGCCCTCGCAAACTAGCATACTCTTTGTGGCATAGTTCGAATTACGTGGGAGCCAATGGGAGCTGAGCTCCCATTCCCTCAGGCTCCCATGAAAGAAGCAAACTTAATTTTCTGTGGAAGTCTCTCAAATACGTCATATATCACCATAATAAGCTTGAATAGCCTATATCACCATATAAATATAAATAAAACTCATTTCATTTCCGATCACCATGCAGCCATAACTTTGTATTGAACGTGTTATTAAACCGCAACATGTACGGCTGTACTTCACCACCACACCACTATGCGCGCAAACTGAAATTTGCAGCCTGCGAAATCGAATGTGAAGTTAAGTCCGAAGAAGACTTGTCCTCTATCTCACAACGATCTTCCTTTGTTTAACAATATATATATACAATATATATATATAATTTGTTTAACTATATATATATATATATATATATATATATATATGCAACACCGTGTGTGTGTGTGTGTGTGCGTGCGTGCGTGCATGCGCGCGCCTGTGTGTGAAAGCTGTGCACTGCAGTACGCAAAAGTGCGCTGGTCCAGGAGAGCGAGTATGCATTGCTTTTTTTTTTAAATAGAGACCCCCATAGGGTCAAATTTATAATTCGAACCCTGCTTTGTGGCGGGTTTCATAGTGACGACGCAGATTATATTCTCTGAAAACCGGCACACTTTCTTTACATACAAGACAAACTGCACGGTCCTTACACTGAACGAAAAAATAATCGGTGGTCCACTGTTCTTTAAAAACTCTGCACTCTCTGTCAGCTTTTCGCTGAGTGCTAGCCATTTTGCTGTCCTGAACACTGACAGTTCTCTGCGCGTGCGCTGCCTGTCACTGCTTGATCGCGAGCATATGACGAAAATTCGGAAAATATGAATAGTTCATTTTATAACTAAATATCAATTTTAATTGATAAAATCAACAAAATACAAGATGCAGACATGTTATTATTTGCCAAAAAGCAATTTAAAAAAATAGGCCATGACCACTTTTGGGGATATGCCTCATAGGGCCGGTTCAAGTGATGGGGGGCAGAGGGGCTGGGGGGCCGGTCAAAGGGGGGTGGCGGGCCGGATCTGGCCCGCGGGCCGTAGTTTGGTGACCCCTGCTCTAATACATCACAAAAGATGAGTATGCGGAAAAGCACCTCATGCCCACTGTGAAGTATGGGGGAGGATCGGTGATGCTGTGGGCCTGTTTCTCTTCCAAAGGCCCTGGGAACCTTGTTAGAGTGCATGGCATTATGAACTCTTTGAAATACCAGGACATTTTAAATCAAAATCTGATGGCCTCTGCCCGAAAGCTAAAGAAGGGTTGTCACTGGGTCTTTCAGCAAGATAATGACCCTAAACATGTGGCCAAATCTACACAAAAATGGTTCAGCAGACACAAAATCAAGCTCCTCCCATGGCCATTTCAGTCCCCAGACCTCAACCCAATTGAAAACCTGTGGGGTGAGCTGAAGAGGAGAGTGCATAGGAGAGGACCCAGGACTCTGGATGATTTAGAGAGATTGTGCAAAGAGGAATGGTCGAATATCCCTCTCTCTGTATTTCCCCATCTTGTGAAATGTTATAGGAGAATATTAAGTGCTGTCTTGTTGGCAAAAGGGAGTTGTACAAAGTATTAACATCAGGGGTGCCAATAATTGTGGCACACATGATTTCATGTAAAAGAATTAGTTCTTAATGTGGGATTTTTTTCCCCACTGAATAAATGCACTTGAATTAAAGGTTGGATTTTTCTTTCTTTGCATTGTTGTCCTATATTATTTAAAAAAAGAGAATTTATTAGAAGCCTAAGAACATATCTTAACGAGGGGTGCCAATAATTGTGGAGGGCGCTGTAATTTGATATCGAGTACACAATTTGTTAAATTTATTTACCATACCATTATGAATTGCCTTTTGCATACACCCCCACTCCCCATCATGGAAAATTCAAGATGGCTACCAGTTTTCAGCTGTGAGGTGAACTGGTCAGCTATGGATGATCTCAGTGTCGAATTTTACATTTTTCTAGATGTAAAATTTGAAATAGGAACATTAGAGTTGCTTGGAAACTTCCACCTACCTCACAATTCAATATGAACACTATTTCATTCAATTATTTAATTCCAATAAAATGTAATAGAGTGGATGTCAAAAGGGAACACTGGCAACACCACTGCTGTGAATCTCAGCATGGGGTTCAGTGTCAGCTAAGTACACTCTGCTTAATAATGCCATGCTTTCTGTAGTCAGTAATCAACGTACTGGTTCTGGTCATAGTTTAGTAATAGTGTATTTTAGTTTCCTAAATGCTATCTAATATTAGTCCCACATGTAATTAATATTATAGTTTGCATAGTTAGATGTAGTTAGATAGCCACACTTGAATAGACAGGATGTGTCAGCATGGGAGAGCCGAGCCAAGGGTACTTTAATATAGTTACCTGGATGGTGTACAGATCACGCAGGAATTAAATGGCAGTGGATGAACGATTGGGCTAGGTGTAGGTCAATTTTTACATCCGAACCTAGTTGTATCCCATACTTGAATGGTGTTTCCTGTGGTTAAAGGTGGTAAAAGGATTGCCCCTTGGCCTTTGCTGCATTAATAGTTTTCACTGTATGAGAAAATGTAAAAGAAATTCAAACTTGAGTCTTCATGGTCAAGGACCATCAACTTCTTGCACAGGCAAGACTGATTGGAAGCTCTGTATTATATGCCAAGAACACACTGCAGAGGCACTGACATGTCCTTTGCAGTCCAAGCAAGCAGACAAGGGGAGTGGATACAGTTCACTTGTAGAGCATTTAATCCAGTTTAATGAACTTGGCCAGCTCCCTTCAACATTTCCAATTGGAAGACTGGATGAGGGCCAAGGTATTGAAGTAGTCATGGTTGCAAACAAAGCTCAATACCATAAAACATGCAGGTTGAAGTACAACGAAACCAAGCTGCAAAGAGCAAAAAAGTGAGCACGCAGTGAAAGTCCTGATCAACAGACAGTAAACAGGCTCACAAGGTCCAAATCATGGAGTAGCACTCCTGAATTAAGACAGGACACCTGCTTCTTCTGCAGACAGCCTGCTGGCAATGATGGCCTTCATGATGCTGCAACACTCCAATTAGATAAACAGGTGTGCACTGCTGCAACCCTACTTCAAGATACAGAACTACTTGGCATTTGGACCCGGAAAGAACTTTTGATACCTTGTAGCCCATGAACTTGCAGCAGGGCTAGTGCCTGAGAAAGCATGCGCACGACCAATGTTCCATGCATTGATGGGCTGTGACGCTGTATCAAGCTTTCTTGGCCATGGGAAAAAGACTGCATGGGCTGTATGGGCTGTGTTTCCAGAGCTTACACATGCCCTGTTGAAACTGTCTTCTGCCCCAAATAACATACCACAGGAGGTAATGGCCAAAATAAAGAGGTTCATTATACTACTCTATGACCGAACCAGCACATGCAAAGACATAGACATGGCAAGGTGGTAGTTATTTGCAAAGAAGCACAATGTGCAGCCAATCCCCCCCACAAAGGCTGCCCTTGAGGAACATGTGAAGAGAGCAGTGTTCCAAGGAGGCCATGTGTGGATTCAAGTGCTGGTGTCCACACGACAACTACCTTTGCCATGTAAATGGGGCTGGTCGAAAACATCTGAGCGATATTATGAACCCTTCTGGATATGCCTACCGGATGCAGGCCAGTCCAGCTATGAACTTGTCTCCTGCAAATGTAAGAAGGGTTGTGTTAGGCAGTGCAAGTGCAAAAAAAGCTGCCTTAGAGTGCACAGCCCTTTGTTTCTGTGAAGGCGAGTGTGAATAACCTTCCCCTTGATTGAAAATCCTAGGTCTGGCCAGGGTATTGTCACAACCACTGTGAGTCTTGTGAGATACAGTGGTGCTTGAAAGTTTGTGAACACTTTAGAATTTTCTATATTTCAGCATAAATATTAAAAAATTAAAACATCAATTTTTTCACACAAGTCCTAAAAGTAGATAAAGGGAACCCAGTTAAACAAATGAGACAAAAATATCATACTTGGTCATTTATTTATTGAGGAAAATGATCCAATATTACACATCTGTGAGTGGCAAAAGTATGTGAACCTTTGCTTTCAGTATCTGGTGTGACCCCCTTGTACAGCAATAACTGCAACTAAATGTTTCTGGTAACTGTTGATCAGTCCTGCACACCGGCTTGGAGGAATTTTAGCCCATTTCTCCAAACAGAACAGCTTCAACTCTGGGATATTGGTGGGTTCCCTCACATGAACTGCTCACTTCAGGTCCTTCCACAACATTTCAATTGGATTAAGGTCAGGACTTTGACTTGACCATTCCAGAACATTAACTTTATTCTTCTTTAACCATTCTTTGGTAGAACCACTTATGTGCTTAGGGTCATTGTCTTGCTGCATGGCCCACCTTCTCTTGAGATTCAGTTCATGGACAGATGTCCTGATATTTTTCTTTAGAATTCGCTGGTATAATTCAGAATTTATTGTTTCATCAATGATGGCAAACTGTCCTGGCCCAGATGCAGGAAAACAGGCCCAAACCATGATGCTACCACCACCATGTTTCACAGATGGGATAAGGTTCTTATGCTGGAATGCAGTGTTTTCCTTTCTCCAAATATAATGCTTCTCATTTAAACCAAAAAGTTCTATTTTGGTCTCATCCATCCACAAAACACTTTTCCAATAACCTTCTGGTTTGTCCACGTGATCTTTAGCAAACTGCAGATGAGCAGCAATGTTCTTTTTGGAGAGCAGTGGCTTTCTCCTTGCAACCTTGCCATGCACACCATTGTTATTCAGTGTTCTCCTGATGGTAGACTCATAAACATTAACATTAGCCAATGTGAGAGAGGCCTTCAGTTGCTTAGAAGTTACCCTGGGGTCCTTTGTGACCTCGCTGACTATTACAAACCTTGCTCCTGGAGTGATCTTTGTTGGCCGACCACTCCTGGGGAGGGTAACAATGGTCTTGAATTTCCTCCATTTGCACACAATCTGTCTGACTGTGGATTGGTGGAGTCCAAACTCTTTAGAGATGGTTTTGTAACCCTTTCCAGCCTGATGAGCATCAACAGTGCTTTTTCTAAGGTCTTCAGAAGTCTCCTTTGTTCGTGCCATGATGCACTTCCACAAATGTGCTGTGAGGATCAGACTTTGATAGATCCCTGTTCTTTAAATAAAACAAGGTGCCCACTCACACCTGATTGTCATCCCATTGATTGAAAACACCTGACTCTAATTTCACCTTCAAATTAACTGCTAATCCTAGAGGTTCACATACTTTTGCCACTCGCAGATATGTAATATTGGATCATTTTCCTCAGTAAATAAATGACCAAGAATAATATTTTTGTCTCATTTGTTTAACTGGGTTCTCTTTATCTAATTTTAGGACTTGTGTGAAATCTGATGTTGTTTTAGGTCATATTTATGCAGAAATATAGAAAATTCCAAAGGGCTCACAAATTTTCAAGCACCACTGTAGAAGGAAGCTTCTAAGAAATTCGAATCTTCCTATTTGAAATTCTGCAAATTATGCAAAAGGCAATTCACAAGGGTATAGTAAATAAATTTAACTAATTATGTCCTCAATATCAAATTATATCCATCCCACATAAGAATCAGAATCACTTTTTATTGCCAGGTATGTGAACACACACGAGGAATTTGACTCCGGTTTCACTTAGCTCTCTTAGTACAAACAGATAAAAAAAAAAGCGTAGACAAAAAACAAAACAAAAAGCTATGTACATGTAGAATCTTTTGGTGCAAAATGGTGCATAGTGCAAGGATGACTTAGTAAATATAAATATACAGTGTGCATATAAGAAAACTGTTGTTGCTGGTAGCCATTTTGAAGAACGGCTGCCATGGCTGCCATATTGAAAATTCAAGATTGCTCCATATCCAATTATTTTCACAATGCTTTTGGCTATAAGTGTACCAAATTTCATGCTTTTATCACAAAGTGCACAATTCCTCCCTATTTTTGAGCTAAACAAAAGAATCTGTGGAAAAAAGGGTCCTTATATGCACATGCTGATTGCACTCAAATCAGCATCAGGTGTTTCCCATCATGACTGGGTCCCAAGCATGCACACAATGCACTCTGAAGGATCTCCTTTTAAATGCACTTTTTAAATCTCAGGGAAGGTTAGGCTATACTGAGCCACTGTGTTGATGAGACCCTTGTGAACATCGGGGATATGGATTCAAGACAAATGCATCTCAAGAGGCTTGATGAAGGTTCCCGGGCTTTGGGAAATATTCCCAAACCCATCTGTGAGTATTCGCTGCTTAGTTTGCTGACGAAAACATCGGCACCAAATTTCAGTGCATACATTGAAAATTTTCACGATGTTTTTGGCCACTCATGAGGCAGAGACACAACAAAAACAACTAGTGAAGCTCAGAGAACATTCACCATGTATTGCATGATTGGTGGTGATGCTACCAATTTTTCATCACCAAGTATTCACAAACCCATCGTGAGCTGTAGTTTGACCAGGGCCTAAAGTACTTAAATTAGCACTTTAATTAAAAAAAATTGTTGTCTGTGTACTTTTCTTACTATGCCAGTGTTAGGGTTCAATCTCCACCTTGTCTGTCCTTTTTCCTCTTGGTTATTGATTGCGAGCTCAGAGAAACAACTACCTCCCCAACAGAGTTTTAGACTGATGGTCTTCTTTCTCTGTGACCAGTTAGTGAACCAGTATCAGGAGGTGTTTATTAATAGAAACGTCAAATAACTTTTCTAAGTCACTTTGGATAAGGGCATCTGCCAAATGCTATAAATGTAAATGAGAGCTGTTTAGAGATTCAGGTGTGATTGAGCCTGAGTCACATCTGACAGGCAGGAATTTGACATTGCAGCTCTCTGATCTTCCGTCACAATATTGATTTAAAAACAATTACAGACTGCTTAATTATTCCTCCCTCATTCCTCCCAAAGGGCCCTCACCGCACACACTTCACTCAAACCTTCCTTGCCATATGGGTCATACCACTGGTAACATCACTTGAACATGTAATTAGCACTTAGGTGGGGGGTGTCTTAGTGTTGTGTGTGTGTGTGTGTGTGTGTGTGTGTGTTCTCCTGAGCTTTAGCTGTGTACATCAGAGTTGTTTAACACAGTTAGTATTAAATGAATGTTTCCTCTGTTTCTCCATGCACAGCTACTGTTTCTCCGGGTCAAGATTAAATGGCATTAGGGAGGCAGAATTATTGTAGCATTATTTTATTGGGGTCATAATTTAAAAAAGATAAAGAGAGTCTGACAACTTAGTCTGACAACTACAGTTTGGATCCTATTTAGGATATGCAGAATGTGTCACTATATGTGGAATAACAAAATATCCTAAAATGTTTTGAATCACGCTGGCTGAACATTTAAAGGTGCCCTTCCACCAAAAATGTTTAATACTGGCTCTTTTTGAAATACCATAGTTCACTCTGAGTTGCATACGCATGCTGCATGTGAAAATGTAATTCTACTCCCATTCCCTGTATTAGCTTATGAAAGAAAATAGTCGGAAAAACGAGCGAATCTGACAAAGCCCTATGAATTTACGTCACTTCAAAAATTAGTATTCATGGCCTCGCCCACCTTGGCTTGCAACCGCCCATGGGAAGAAAGTTCGGATTTAAGCACGAGGAGAGATAGCAGAGCCCATCACGTCAGTAGCTAATGAAGAGGCCCTAACAGCAAGTTGAAAACATGTCTGAACAAGTTCATGCCTGTGTTATTTGTGGCAGTAACACATCGTTGCATTTCTTGCTCAAGATAGAAGAGGTGAAGAATAAATGGTTGGAATTTATCTTTGGAACACCACCAGCAAAGTATGTTAGCATGCATGATATGGTCACAAGCTAGGCAGGGATGAGAGTTTTCCACTTTTTGGTGGATTTCCACTTTTTCTGAGTAAAAAATGACCTTTTTATATGATGACAAATCCGTTGAATTTTTTAAATTAATTTCGGGGGGTTGGGGTATGTTCCTTCATGCTGTTCAAACTTTATTAACTCCAACAATGTTTACACATTATTTGTAAGTCGCCATCTTTAGTCTCGTTTAAATCTCGTTGAATGTGATGTAAAATTCGTGTTATTTACATTGTTATTGGTCAAAACATCGATGTCGAGACCATAGTAGCCAATCAAAAGGTTTTTTTTTGAAACATTTCTTTATTAAGGTTTTGTTCTTTTGTACAAACACGCAACAACCCCAATCCCAAGGCACAAACTGAAATTATCTAGAAAGTCTCCTCTGAGAACATCAGCTCCGTAGAAGTATCCACCTAATGTAAAGATATAAAGACTCATGAAGACAGTAAGTCCACATTATGTAGTCCAAAAACAACCCACATAAGACACACATGTCTAAGCCTCAATACAGTACACACAGGCAAAAACAATCAATGAAGTGCTGTAAAGGTTATGGGCTCTTTGAGAAGGGGAGAAAGGAAAATACATACATGCATGAAAAAAAATGGGGGGGGGCTCAATTCCAACAGTTTCCCAGCCTTCTACTTCAATATTATTATTTTCAAGAAAGTCACAAAATATGTCCCAGATCCTCCAAAACTTGTCTAGCTTGCCTTTTGTGGTATAGAGGGCTACCGCATGATGTCACCGCGCCGCGAGATTTTGTTAGGCGCCATATTGGAAGACCAAGTACATGCACTCTCAATATAAAACAAAGTATGAGCGAGAGTAAAGTGACACGATGGATGATAATTCTGGTTATGTGAGTACATTACCAGCTGCAGAAAGGGCACGGTATGTGGAGAAACTGGCTGTGATTGATGGGTTTGACCCATATGATAAGACTCGGGGCAAGGGAGAATGGAAACATAAGGAGGACCTGACACCAATTCTGCCATCTGTTTGCTACCCAGACATTGTAAACTATTTGTTGTTTACACCCAGTGCCTACACTCAGTGTTCGAACTATGTCGATATTTTCGGGGGGTCCCTTTTTTCCCTGGGGGGGGGGGTGCTTGCGCTTGTCTCAGAGCGCGGATCTCCAAACACATGAGAAGCCCATCTTACGCACATATCACGCGGACTCCACACCTCCACACACGCATCGCGTCTGAAGTCATAACTCATCAGGGGAAATCATGTCCGCATTGGCATGTTCAAAAAACAACCTTGCATCAACAATGATACCACACGCAAGAAAAAAAAAGTCAGGCTACTCAACAACCAACCTGGCAGCAGCAGTTGTTGTCATATCGGTTTATTTTATCTTTGATGTAAACACAACACTTCGGATATGCAAATGCTTCCCGTTACACACGATTGCTATGTCAATAAACATCATTTTACCAATATTTTAGAGACCCCCCAACATTTCCCAAATCATGTTTTCAAGGGATCTCATGTCTGTTTCAGGGGATCTCGGATCCCCCGAGTACCCCCGTAGTTCGAACACTGCCTACACTGCTGATGACTTGAAAGCCTGCAAAGGGCTACAGGCTTACAATTATGTTGTTAGTAGCTTGGTTCGTGATATTACAGCTGTTATTAAGAATAACCTACACATAGTTATGGCCAAGGTAATCTTGTTGATATTTATCTTTTAATAATATCTTTTCAGTTGAAAAATTAATACTTTTTGTTACTATTAAGGTATCCATAATTTAGGTTAATTTATCCAAATTATACATATGTATTTATGATATATGCCTACACTACAACAACTATGCTTTATTTATATAATAGGAGGGAGAGCAAGCCCCAAACCATCCTTTATTATTATTATTGGCGGCACGGTGGTGTAGTGGTTAGCGCTGTCGCCTCACAGCAAGAAGGTCCTGGGTTCGAGCCCCGGGGCCGGTGAGGGCCTTTCTGTGCGGAGTTTGCATGTTCTCCCCGTGTCCGCGTGGGTTTCCTCCGGGTGCTCCGGTTTCCCCCACAGTCCAAAGACATGCAGGTTAGGTTAACTGGTGACTCTAAATTGACCGTAGGTGTGAATGTGAATGGTTGTCTGTGTCTATGTGTCAGCCCTGTGATGACCTGGTGACTTGTCCAGGGTGTACCCTGCCTTTCGCCCGTAGTCAGCTGGGATAGGCTCCAGCTTGCCTGCGACCCTGTAGAAGGATAAAGCGGCTAGAGATAATGAGATGAGAATGAGATTATTATTATTATTATTATTATTAAATTATAGAAGTCTGGGAGGCTTGCTCCTCATACAGTTATCAACTTGGGGCCAATTTAGCATGTTTTAAATCTGAATTTCTTGCATTTGCTTACCTCAAAGTGTCCACAGATCATGCACAGACTTATCCATTATATCCACAGTTTTTTGCCAAGTCTCACACAGGTTTCTTTCAAGTCTACTGTTGGGCCAATAAATCATAAATAAAACAGCTCAGATTTGTTTGTTTAAGTCATTTGCCACTCCACTTTATTCTCGTGGGTTCACATACCGCTGCTGTTATTTCCCCCTAATCACGAGTTTGTTGGTCTTCCAAAATGGCGCAGGGTCTGTTTACTTCCGGCTTCGGGTGACGTCAGTGAAAGGGGTCTATAACTTATTCTCTCCAAAGCAAAATAAAAGCACATTCCTTTCAACCAATGCGCTAAAACACAGGACACTTCTGTTTTCCATGCCTTGGCCAGACAGCGTTTAGCCTCCAAAAAACAAATATTCAGCAAGTGTTGTACATTATTAGAGGGGGTGAAGTCTTCTGGATAGATGTGCAGTAGGCATAGTTTTGGTTTAAGGGGCACCTCTTCCTCAATTATCTGACTAACAACCTCTATCACTTTCTTCCAAAATGATAAGGTTTGTGGACACTCCCACATGCAGTGAAATAAAGACCCTTTGTCGTGTTTACATTTAAAACAAGTGTCTGGAATGTTGGGATTAAATCGGTGTAGCTTGGCTGGAATAATGTATAGTCTATTCAACCATTTGTATTGAAGTAGTTTAGAGTTTGTATTTATGGTTTGTGACTGGGCTAAAATATCTGTGTCTTCCAAGCTTGAAGGATGTTATGTGATGATTCTGAGGATTTACTTACCAGGAGGTTATCCAATATAGAGACCTGTCCTCTGGAGTGCAAGAAATTGAGAATAAATTTTTCTAAAGTAGAAAGAGGGGGCAGTTGTAAGCTGTAACATTGGCTGCTCAGGATAAAGCTTCTCAATTGCAAATATTTAAAGAAATGTTTAGAAGGGATTGTGTACTTAGACTTAAGTTCTTCAAATGACATGAAAACAGACCTGTCATCATATAGGTCAGCAACCTTAGCTATAGAGATCTTGCAGTCACGTGACTGGAAAGTTAACAGCCACCATCTTGTCGGTAAAAAACACAGCTGAATACTGCTGCACTCATGTATAGAATGGATCAATTTCAACCGACAGACTACACGGATCATTTTTCTAATGAACAGATAACTAGATATATGTCTAAAATAAACAATCTACAGATTAGTGACCCTTATGGCTTACCGGACATAGTTTTCACGACCGTGTCAGTGGATATGGAACTGCCAGTGGAATACCCAGATGTGTATAATTACCTCATTAACTTTCCCTCGCTGTTCAGTGGTGAAGCACTGCGTGCTTATAAATCTCTGGACAGTTATCTTTACAGAAATTCGGGATTTGTCAGTGACTCAGCCCCCCCTCAGATGTGGCATCTTGTAAACAAGAAAATAATCCTCATTGGACGGGTAAGTCACTTAAGTATCTAGTATAGCACTGACCAGCCGATAATAGAATAGAATAAGGTAATTCCAGCTGTAATTCCAAATCGTCCGTCTTGTTTACCATGGATCTGACGTTGGAGATGTAGAGGCGGCAGTGGAGGTTTGAGTGGCTGTTTTCTGAGCTTAGTCAACAGGCCGGCTTTGCCTGCAGCCTCGCTTTTGCTTCCGCTCCCGACACTGCCGCCTCCTTCGCCTGCCAGACCCAATAACAATCCACGGAGACCCCGCTGGTCTCGCTATCTCGTCCGGAATGTTGTGCATGCGATGGAAATCGCTACAAACCATCATTTTCTGCTGGAAACCAATGTCCAGTAAGTCCATACGGTTATAGTGGATATTGAAGTCCGGTACAGACGAACAACACGCAAAAATACACACAAAAAACGTGCACAGGTTGGGAGAGCTTGTAGCCGCAGCCGTTGTAGTAGAATTGTGTATATAGTACGGTTTTCCAGAAGAAAAGGTAGAAGCAGAAGTAGAACCAGAAGTAGAAGGCGGAAATATGGCGTTTGACCGACAAGATGGCATTTATTAGAATCTGGATCGGCTGTGACGTCACATGCAAGATCTGAGATGCCCAGAATTTAAATCCTGAGTCAGATCTACCAGGTTGAAAGGCATTATTGCCAGAAATGGAGGAAAACTGTGATAGTGTGTGTGGATGCTCAGCTAAATGTGCACAAACTTCAAACCAGACTGAAATAGTATTTTTGAGGAAAGGATTTTTTGTCTTACTAGTTAGTATGTTCTTACTGGCAGAGTATAAATATAAGTTTGGGGAGATATTGATTTGATGTGATTCTACTGAAATCCAGGATGGAGGATTATTTTTTTTCAAAATAAAACATCCCTGCTCTGATTTGAGCTGCCCAGTAATACCACTCAAGGTTTGGGAGCTGTAGTCCACCTCTGGTAGATACAAAAGTGATAGCCTGAGCCTGGGGCACCTATTGTTCCATATGAAGTTAGAAAAAAGCTTTCGGAGTGAAGAAAAAAAAGGATGACGGTGGTGCAAGTGGAATTGATTGAAAGAGATATAAAAACTTAGTTAATATTGACATCTTAAGAACATCCACTCTTCCAATCATAGAGATAGGGAGTTTTGTCCATCAGTTCACAAGCTGAGTGACCTTATCCACCATGGGATTGTAGTTGTTGGGAACAATCTTATCAACATGTAACCCACTCGAATCCTTCTGTTTAGACCCCGAAGACGCCGCCAGGCGCCGCTAAAACCGCCATTTAGAATTTGAGCCGCCGCCAGCCAATAATTTTGTAAGCCAATTTGAGCCGCTATCTAATAAAATGTGGCTGAGCCACTAAGAATTGTGTACATCAAATAATGGGTTTATCCACATGAGCTACAAGAAAAGTGACACAAACATGATCAACTGTACACACTAGTAGTAACACAATAGAGACGTATAGGCATACACTGTAGAGATTTAGAACTGATATCACAGCACAGAGAGCCACCACAAGCTTGCTGTTGTGACTACCTGTCTGGCTTCCCGCCCCTCACACCGTTACCACGATACACTGGGGAACCCGGGAACCCACCCAGAGCATCAATCGACTCCGATATCGACGAGATGGCTGCATTCTTTGCCGCTGCTGAGGGAAAGTGTAAAGGTATTTTTTTTTGTTTGTTTGTTTGTTTCACATACTTTGAGATTGATAAAAAAAAAAGTACTCCACCACTCTACTTTCATCATAGTAAGATAGCTGCCAGTCCTTCACTGGTCATTGCTAGTGAGAGTAGATAGCTAGATGCCTTCCTTGAACAATCCAGATTAGCTTATTATTAGCATTGAACTACAATCTTGCTAGATTTATATTTACAATGAAGTAAGAGACCAGGGGACCTGTGGTAATTTGCTATTTATTCCTCCCATTTGTTTGATCCGTTCGCCCGGATATATGCCACACAGTGACATCCAGTATCAGCCATTTGTAGCCATAAACATTTTGGTGGCTGCAGCAGCCATTAAGGTTTTGGCTGAGTCAGCTAGCCAGCCAATAATTTCATCAGCCAGCCATTATCCTGAAAACAAACGGCTTCGGGGTCTACTTCTGTTAACCTCATTTCTCATTTTATTTCCTATGTGTCTTGCACGGGTGATTGCTCTAAGACAACGAGGGAGGCTCAGCCTCCTCTAAAAATGACGAACATAGTGTAGGATGAATTGCGCTAGGCTTATGTTATAGCCGACCTTATAACATTGCTATTTCAGATCCAGAATCATAGAAATATGTGCTCAACCCAACTACAGTGCGAAATCATTCCGTTATAACTTTCCCCAGTTCGCCTAATGTGTGTTTGAGTTTTTCCCCCTTGTGACAGCGCAATGCAGCCCAGCCTCAGTGGACTTCAATGGCATTTGGGAGCTATGCGCTTTTCAATCTCAAAATGCAAGACGATTATTGGACAAATACTGCGAAAACGCCCGCCCCACGGACTCCCACGGACTCCCAGCCTCACAGTGGATTTCAATGGCATTTGGGAGCTATGCGCTTTTCAATCTCAAAATGCAAGACGGTTATTGGACAAATACTGCGAAAACGCCCGCCCCCGGACTCCCAGCCTCACAGTGGAAGGGACATGGCAGTTTCTGCGAGGAGACTGGTGATTGGTGAAAGCAGCCGGATATTTTCTTTGATTAACAGCTCGTTTCAAATATAGACAGGCAGCAGTGAATTTCAGTTCAGTCCCATGCGGATTCGCAAGTGCTGTGGTGTATTGTAAGAGATCAGCTTACATTTAGATTTCATTCATTACATACGGTTTCTACCAGCTTTTTTAGTTTGTATATATTTTCATTGTAAATAAAGTGTAAATATAGAGTTGTCAAGCTTGCTATCTTAGTTCCAGAAATTTTGTTTATTTGAGTGACTGAACTTGAACTTGAGGGGGCTAGTCAGCTAGCAAGAAAGCTGTGCACGGATGCCAAGCATTGCTGATTTAATTTTGGCAAAGCCATTTGCCAGTCTTCCTTTCGAGGAAAAAATTAAAATTAAAGAGCAGGGTAAACCAATGCCTCAAATTGACTTGGTGAAAAAGGTAGGGAATAATACTCGTTCCTTAGAGCTCTCCTGGTACAGGAAAGTGAATTGGCTAACAGCAAGTGACCCACATCAACAACAGTAAATAGGCTACTTTAGTAATATGTCATGGATGGACCAAAAATATAGAATCTATTTAAAATGTTTATGCTGAGTATATTATATTGGAATATATATTTTTCTGGATATTAATTAAACACAGCTACAATTTGGAAAACATTTTTAAACAAAAACACAGCCGAGAACATTTCACACTACAGACATGGATTAAAAGTGAAGGGTTATCAAAATTGTCAGTAAAACATTTCTCAGTCAAAATAAGTAAAATATAGGGAAAGTGTCATTGAATGAAATGTGTGGCACCCAGCTCTATGTTTGGCTCCCCAAGGTCAGTGCTTGTGCCTATTCCAGAACACTCTGCTGTTACTGCTGAGGTTCCTGACAAAGAGCTGCTTTCAATAATGATCAATTTTTAAACAACATGCCACAATTTTAAAATATAAAATATTAAAATATACCCCCCCAACACCACCATCATGTATATTGGACAGTAGGCTAATGGGCCAAAAGAACCTGTTATTTCACAGTTTGTGACCCTGCCAACAATCAGCCAGATCAGAGGCAAGAGTATGGGCAAAATTGATGTCTTTTTTTCTTTTAAAATCTGGAAATATCGTAACCGACCAGCCTCCCCTGTTTGAAAGACTACCAGCCACCACTGGTGTCTTTTGTTATTTACTTGAAATTCCATTCCCGTCCACTAGGGGCAGTAGTAGCACTGTAAGGAAAGATTAGTAGATGAAGAGTACATGTGAACAGAGCGTGATCATAGACATGAGGAAACGACTGCATCAACAAAAGAATTGCGGTGAAGCAAAGATTAAAAAGAGTTAAATTCATATTTTATTTTCATGATAAAGTTAAAAACTACTTTTGTTTTGAGTAATCCTTCGTTTGAGAAGCAAGATTTGTGCAAGAAAAGACCCAGACAGCATTGTTATCATGTCTATGCTTTCCTTTACTCCGGTGAGTTTTTTTTTTTTTTCCATTTTTTTTCCTTGCCAGGCGAGTGATTAGCTAACATGGTTTTGATTCATGGTCTTGGTTAAAAACGCCGACTGAGCATGTAAAACTTCTCTTATGAAGATGGATTTGGTTCATGTAGTTGTATGATTTCGTTGTGTAAGCTTATTTTGAGCAACTTTGATGTATTTTGACTGCAAGCTAAAAACCAACTGGAGTTACACTGAACTAATGGACTGCCATGCTCGTGAATACCGTTTCAATTCCATGTTGTTGAGCTACTAAGCTAGCAACTGAATTTCATTTTGTGCAGTTTATGGACTGAATGGACTATTACGTGTGAAATACTGCATTTTGAGTTAAAATATCAAAGAATAAGTTTCAGATCTGACAGGAGTGATTAAGAAGAGTTATTTACAGTGCTGTTATCCTGCGATGCAGGTTGGTTTTTTTCTGAGAGATTGATTTCATCATCGAACTTCCCTGGATGCACGCGCGGCCAGTAGAGAGAAGAGGAGCGTCTTGCCACTCGCCTACTCCCGTGTCTCCATCCAAAGGCTCCAGATAAGGAGATTCATTGCACACACCTGCACTCGGGACACATAAAAACACACTACCCGGGTAGATGGACATTGGGTTTATTCATTTTATTTTATTTTGATTCAGAGCTCTGAGGGTTTTTTCTATTTTTCTATTACTTCTACTTTCCTCTTTGAGGATTTAAAGGACAATTTAAAGGGACTAAGTTTATACAAAGAAAAGCAAAGACAAGACAAGACATTGTGTTCTTTATTAAAATAAACGCCGGCTGTGTTTTTTCAACTTTACTTACCTGTCAAAATTGTTATCCTCCTCCTTGAAAAGAACCTTAGACCAAGGGCGCTCAGTTAATATCTCTGATAACTTCTAAAGAGCCACCCTTACCTTACATCATTTGGCGAGCCAGCCAGGAGGAGTATAAGTTTATTTTTGACTATTTTGATTGCCGGTTTACCTGATAAGGTACACTGTACTATTTTTTTCATTTTCAATATTTTGAAGTTTAACTGTGAATTGCATTTACATGTTTTGGGTAACTATGGATACTGAGAATGCACATGGTGTTAACTTAAGAAATGCTGTGTATGTTGAGGGTATTACTTCGCATGACACTGATGAGCAGATTACTGAATTTTGTTCCATTTATGGAATGGTGAACAAGGTGCTAAGAGTTAGACAGACAGGGCAAGAGAATGGCATTAAAGCCCTTGTGGAGTTTGAATCAGAGGAATCGGTCACTAACCTACTATCTGACGCAGCTGAGTACTTTTCCAGTCCTAGAAATCCTGAGATATTGTGGTGTGTAGATAAGGCTTATAAAGTGACTCCCACTCCTCAGAAACCCCCCAAGAAGGCTGAGCCCATAGAGTTAAGTGACCACACAAGCTTTGATAGTGAAACTGACTCGGATGGTAGTAGTACACCCTTGATTCATAAACGACACAGCAGTTCATGCCCACCTCAGCTTGATTCCCTTGAACACACCCCTAAAAGTAAGTACACTGCAGGGCATTCATCCCAAGCTCCCCAACGAGTACTCAGTGATGATATTGTCAACCCACCAGATGTGCAGAAGATCATTGTTGAGCATGTCATTAAAAATGACAAAGTTGATACTTCAAGCCAAGGATTCAAACGCCTTTGTCCCTTCTCAGGCAAACTTCCCAAGCCTGCCAACGAAGCAGATTTTCAGACTTGGTCTCTCCATGTGGAACTCATGATTCAGGACAGAACCCCCCATGACATACAGCGACGTAAAATCCTAGAAAGCCTTCTTCCCCCAGCCTCTGATTTAGTGAGACAGCTAGGCCCAGATTCAGCCCCCTCTGACTGTGAAGCTTCTTGAGTCGGCTTATGGACTAGTGGAGGATGGGGAAGAGATTTTCGCAAGATTCCTTAGCACTCATCAGAACGCAGGAGAGAGAGCTTCAGAATACCTGCAGCGACTGCAGGTGTTGATCACTACAGCCATAAAGAGGGGTGGTATTGCCAAAGCAGACGCCAACAACCAACTGCTGTGACAGTTCAGACGTGGATGTTGGGACCAGTCTCTCATTCTGTCCTTACAGTTAGGCCTGAAAACAGACACCCCCAGATTTTTCTGAATTCCTGCTTCAAGTGAGAACGGAGGAAGACCGCAGAGTGGCCAAGCAAGATTGTATGCACTGCCATCTAGGCAGCACAAAACCCAGATCGATGAACATGCAGCTTGTGGAAGAAGCATCTTTCTCCCATGATCCGAACCCCAATGTTCTTCTGACATACCTTAACGAAACCGAGGCTTTATGCAAGCAGGTTGCCGAACTAAAAATTCAGCCCACAAACAAGAGAGAACAAAGAAAGCAAAAGCATGCTAAGAAACCCCCCCCCCCAGACTACAGTTACTGTAACCCCCGCAGCTAGTGCTGTAGCCGTAGTTCAGTCCCAGCAGACAATGTCAAAGCCCATGCTGAAAGCTTGGTTCTGCTTCAAGTGTGGCAATGATGGTCACTTGGCAAGACAATGTGAAAATCCCCCCAACAAACCACTGGTGGATCAGAAATACAGAGAACTAAAGACAAAACAAGATCAATGGCAAACTCAGTACGGACATTTACACTGGACAGGGTTGCAGTAGAGGGACTCACTGCACCCCAACGTGAACCAACACATCCCCCAGAACACCGAACAAGAGAAACTGCATTATGTGAAAGCTGTTCCCCAAGTCAGCCACTGGGTGGTGCTCTTCCAGCAGGCTTAATAGGGCCAAAGTGTACCTCTGCTGTTGTCATCGAGGGAGTTCAGTGCGATAGCCTCCTAGATTCAGGTTCTCAAGTCACCACAATTTCCCAATCCTTTCATTAGACATACCTCTCGCACCTGCCCATTTACCCCATTCAAGATTTGTTAGACATAGAAGGTGCTGGTGGTCAAGAAGTGCCCTACTCTGGTTACATCCAGGTTAGCATCGATTTCCCAGAGAACATCATGGGGAAACTTGTGAAGATCCACACCCTTGCACTTGTGGTGCCTGACCACAGAACCAACATGCATGTCCCCTTGTTAATTGGCACAAACACTCTGGATCCCCTTTACGAAAACTGTGCACCCACCCAGAATGAGAAACGCAGAAGCGACAGTGGCAACTTGTCCCCACTTGTAAAATGTTTGTACAACCGATTCAAGATAAATCAACAGAATGGACGAGTAGGGACTGTGAAGTTACAGAGCAAAAAGTGTGTCATCATTCCTGCAGGAGGAAGGCTGGCTTTGAATGGATATGCCAGACATGTCCCTGTGTCAACTAACGCCACCCTCTTAGTTGAGCCCCCTCAGTCCAGCCTACCTGCTGGCTTCCTGTTCTGTAGCTATGTCATGACAAGTCCCTCAGTCCCCTCTTTTAAATTGCCTGTCTTAGTTAAGAACGAGACCGCACATGACATCAGAATTTCCAGAGGCCATGACATAGCAAAGCTTTCATTCCCCACGGCTGTGTCATGCTTACCTGCACATGGTGACAAAGTCACTCAGAGTGAATCACTACGTCACAGCTCATCCTCCCCAGCTTGCAACACCATGCATGTGTCCGGTGGTGGCAAACTTACCTTTGACTTTGGTGACTCTCCTTTGTCTGCAGAATGGAAGGACAGAATCGCAAAGAAACTCAATTCATTGTCAGATGTCTTTGCACTCAATGACCTCGATTTTGGTCATACAACTGAAATCAAACACAAGATACACTTGTCAGATCCAACTCTGTTTAAACAGAGGCCCAGGCCAATCCATCCTTCCAACTATGAGGCTGTTCGGAGACACCTGAAGGAACTTCAAGATGTTGGTGTAATACATGAGTCCAAGAGCCCCTTTGCGTCTCCAATCGTTGTGGTAAAGAAAAAGAATGGTGACATCCGATTGTGCGTAGATTACAGGAAATTAAACAGACAGACCATCAAAGACACATACGCTTTACCCAACATCGAAAAAGCCTTCTCAGTCCTCACCGGGTCGAAGTGGTTCTCAATCATGGACCTCAAGTCCGGCTACTATCAAGTTGACATGGATGAGGACGATAAGTGTAAGACAGCGTTTGTGACACCAACGGGGTTCTGGGAGTTTAACTGCATGCCCCAAGGGGTCACCAATGCCCCCAGTACATTTCAGAGAGTAATGGAGAAGTGTATGGGTGGAATGAACCTGAGAGATGTCATCGTGTTCTCTGAAACACTTGAGGAGCATGAAGACCGTCTACTGAGAGCTCTTCGGAGGTTGAGAGAATTTAGCCTAAAACTCTCACCTGAGAAATGTCAGTTCTTTAGAACATCTGTGAACTACCTTGGACGTGTTGTGTCCACGAATGGAGTGGAAACTGACCCCCAAAAGATTGCTGCTCTGACCACGTGGCCCTGGCCTAACAACATCAAAGAGCTGAAATCATTCCTTGGATTTGCCAGGTATTACCGGAGATTCATAAAGGACTACTCCAAAATCGCAAGGCCTCTGAATGACTTGACCTGCTGCCAAAGAGGAAGCTGGTCTCCCCATACAGCAGCTCTCATTGCCCCTCGAGTGCCAATTACAAAAAGCCCTTTAATGAAAAATGGACACCAGTCTGTGAGGATGCAAAGCTCTCATTCAGAAACTCACCTCAGCTCCAATTCTTGCTTTTGCGGACATGAAAAAGCCCTACATCGTACACACAGATGCAAGTACTCATGGACTTGGTGCCGCATTATACCAAGAGCAAGAAGGCAAATTGAGAGTGATAGCCTATGCAAGCAGAGGACTGAACTGTTGTGAACAAAGATACCCTGCACACAAACTTGAATTTCTCTCTTTAAAGTGGGCCATCACAGAAAAATTCTTTGACTATCTTTTTGGGTCGAAGTTCACTGTTGTGACAGACAACAACCCATTGATGTTTGTTTTGACTTCTGCCAAGCTCGACGCTGCAGGCCATCGCTGGCTAGCAGCCCTCTCAAGTTTTGACTTTAACATCCAGTATAGAGCTGGGAAGAAAAACCAGGATGCAGATGGCTTGTCAAGGCGACCCCATCTTCATGACCACTGCCAACCTGATCCCACTTCCGACGATGAGGAGAATCGCATCCAGTGCTTCCTTGCGCAGTTCCTGCAAGATGACAAGGGAACTGATTTCCCATCTGAGGCTGTGAAGGCAGTGTGTCAGAGGCACCAACACTCTTCAGCGCCAGACAATGGCTCAGACTCTGTACATCCACCTGTGCCAATCGAGTGTTTGGCAATTGAGGCTTCTGCTATCCCTGAAGAGTTCTGTCAGACTGATGTGCTCGGATCCTGTACGTTGCCACGGATGTCTCTTGAAGATTGGGCCCGTGAGCAAAGACAAGATTCAGCCATCAGTAGTCATCGACATTGTGAAGACGGGGAAACGACTCTCCTACAGAGCGAAGTGCCGTGAAGACAGAGAGGTCCAGTTGATGCTGAGGGCAATGGACCAGTTAGTCTTTTTGAGTGATGTCCTGCACAGAAGATGGGTGAGCCAGGGTGAACATTCTCATCAACTTGTCCTCCCTGTCAAGTACAGAAAAGCTGCTCTGGAAAACCTACATGATGCTGTCGGACACATGGGCATTGATAGAACACTGGACTTAGTCCGTGCCCGGTTCTATTGGCCCCGTATGTCCGTTGATGTGAGTGAGAAGATCAGGACATGTGAGCGATGCATCAGAAGGAAGGCGCAAGCTGAGAGAAGTGCTCCCCTAGTGAACATTAAGACCAGTCGTCCCTTAGAATTGGTCTGTATGGACTACCTGTCGTTAGAGCCAGATGGAAGAGGCACTAAGAACATTTTAGTGATAACAGACCATTTCATTAAATGCGCAGTGGCAGTTCCTACAGCTGACCAAAAGGCTAAGACTGTGGCTAAAGCGCTCTGGAACAACTTTTTCATTCATTACGGATTTCCTGAATGGTTGCATAGCGACCAAGGATGTGACTTTGAATCAGCTCTGATCAAAGACCTCTGTGCACTGCTCGGCATCAAAAAGATGAGGACAACCCCTTACCATCCCCGGGGGAATCGCATTAAGCGTTTTAACAGGACGCTGTTAGAGATGCTTGGAACGCTGGAAGAAGGAGATAAGGTGAGGTGGAAGGACTTTGTGCAACCTCTTGTACATGCATATAACTGCACTAAAAATGACACCACCAGCTACTCTCCTTACCAGTTGATGTTTGGTTGCCAACCAAGGCTTCCACTTGACATAGCATTCGGACTTACCCCAGAAGGTCCCAGTAAGATATCCCACGCAGACTACATCGAAAAGTTGACAGAAAGTCTAACAGAAAGTTACAGACTGGCAACCGAACAGAGTCTGAAGAATGCTTTACAAAACAAACGCAGATTCGACAGTAAGGTGAGAGAGTCAACACTGTTAGCCGGAGACAGAGTCCTTGTGCGCAATGTTGGCATCAAAGGGAAGCATAAAATTGCCGATAGGTGGAGTGAAACCATTTACGTGGTCGTCAAGCAAATTCAGGACTCCCCTGTCTATGTCCTAGTCCCTGAGCACACAAATGGACCTGAAAGAGTTTTACACCGAGACTTACTTTTGCCGTGTGGGTTCCTCCCATCCACTGTGAATGATGAACAACCTAAAAAGAAAAAGTCCCAACAGAAACCTGACAACTTAACTTGCCTGCTCCTGAACCCGATCACCTGGGGATGAAGAAGAGGAATCTGACAAGGAAGAAGAGGAGTATTATTCCCTCTATGATCAGCTCTTGGAGGAGTCAAGAAATGTTCAAGCTGAACAGGAAAGCCACATTTCACAAGTTGAAGGACCTGATACTGAAGAATCAACCAAAAGTGATACTCAAGTCAAAGTTGAACCAAGTCCTGAGAAACAAGAAGGTAGCGTGAGTTCTGAAAAGTCTGTGCTTGACCCTGAAGCTCCAGTATTTGAGCCTGTGAATAATGAAGCAAGTCAGTCTCAGAACCTGTCTGAATCTGAGTCCGTAACAGCTGAAAGTGTTCCTGAAGTTCCTGCAACCGATCCCAGTGAGTGTCATAGCCCTGGAAGTGAAAAAGAAGATGCATCAGCACTGAGGACCAGTGGGGATGTACAGGAACGGATGGAGGTAGAAGACACTGAAGTTGCTCCTGGCAGTGAGGTGCCATTGAGAAGACCTGCTCGAGAGAGAGCAGTCCCCCAAAGGCTTACGTACTCCACTCTAGGGAACCCCTTAGTCACTGTACTGCACTCCATCTTAGCTGGTTTAGACCAAGCTTTCTCCCAAACCCTAGATAATGCACCTTACATATGCAACTTAACACCCTTACCCACTGACACAGTGTAGGGTACACCTTCAGTGTAGTGTAGAACATGCAAGGATGCATGCAGATTAAGGAGGGGAGGATGTAACCCACTCGAATCCTTCTGTTAACCTCATTTCTCATTTTATTTCCTATGTGTCTTTTGTTATTTACTTGAAATTCAATTCCCGTCCACTAGGGGCAGTAGTAGCACTGTAAGGAAAGATTAGTAGATGAAGAGTACATGTGAACAGAGCGTGATCATAGACGTGAGGGAACGACTGCATCAACAAAAGGACTGCGGTGAAGCAAAGATTAAAAAGAATTAAATTCATATTTTATTTTCATGATAAAGTTAAAAACTACTTTTGTTTTGAGTAATCCTTTCATTTGAGAAGCAAGATTTGTGCAAGAAAAGATCCGGACAGCATTGTTATCGTGTCTACGCTTTCCTTTACTCCGGTGAGGTTTTTTTTTCCATTTTTTTTCCTTGCCAGGCGAGTGATTAGCTAACATGGTTTTGATTCATGGTCTTGGTTAAAAACGTCGACTGAGCATGTAAAACTTCTCTTATGAAGATGCATTTGGTTCATGTAGTTGTATGATTTCGTTGTGTAAGCTTATTTTGAGCAACTTTGATGTATTTTGACTGCAAGCTAAAAACCAGCTGGAGTTACACTGAACTAATGGACTGCCATGCTCATGAATACCGTTTCAGTTCCATGTTGTTGAGCTACTAAGCTAGCGACTGAATTTCATTTTGTGCAGTTTATGGACTGAATGGACTATTACGTTTGAAATACTGCATTTTGAGTTAAAATATCAAAGAATAAGTTTCAGATCTGACAGGAGTGATTTAAGAAGAGTTATTTACAGTACTGTTATCCTGCGATGCAGGTTGGTTTTTTTCTGAGAGATTGATTTCGTCATCGAACTTCCCTGGATGCACGCGCGGCCAGTAGAGAGAAGAGGAGCGTCTTGCCACTTGCCTACTCCCGTGTCTCCATCCAAAGGCTCCAGACAAGGAGATTCGTTGCACACATCCGCACTCGGGACACATAAAAACACACTACCCGGGTAGATGGACATTGGGTTTATTCATTTTATTTTATTTTGATTCAGAGCTCTGAGGGTTTTTTCTATTTTTCTATTACTTCTACTTTCCTCTTTGAGGATTTAAAGGACAATTTAAAGGACAATTTAAAGGGACTAAGCTTATACAAAGAAAAGCAAAGACAAGAAATTTAATTGTGTTCTTTATTAAAATAAACGCCGGCTGTGTTTTTTCAACTTTACTTACCTGTCAAAATTGTGTTATCCTCCTCCTTGAAAAGAACCTTAGACCAAGGGCACTCAGTTAATATCTCTGATAACTTCTAAAGAGCCACCCTTACCTTACAAACACATGGAGAAATCTTAATGCCCAGATCGGTGAAGCCTTTTGGAGAAATCAGAAAAGGGCTGTGTATTGGAGGGTTTTGTGCCTCATTTTCATTCATAAACATAATCGCTGATTTAGTATCATTAATCTTATAACCTGCAAAAGTACCAAATAGCCTAATCAGATCTAGAAGAGCGGGTAAAGTATATTTCAAATTAGAACAAAATAAAAGAATATCATCTGCATAAAGTGCTATACGATGTTCTACATCTCCGATCTTTATGCCCTCTAAATTAGGATCTTTACGAATAGCCATAGCCAGTGGTTCAATAGCCATGGTAAATAGCAATGGAGATAAAGGGCAGCCTTGTCCTGTACCCCGTAGCAGATGGAAAGGCTGGGAAGTCAGTCCATTGGTTAAGACCATGGCCTGTGGATCTGCATAGATTAGTTTAATCCAACTAAGAAATTTCCCCTGGATACCGTATCTTTGCAAAACTTCAAATAGGTACTGCAACTCCACTCTATCAAAAGCCTTCTCGGCATCTAGTGACAAAATGGCGGTATCATTTACAACCAGATTTTTCAAAGAGTATATTAAGCACTCTTCGAATATTATGAAAACCTTGTCTTCCTTGAACAAAACCGTTCTGGTCAGGGTGTACCATCTGTGGCAAGAGTGTTTCAAGCCGTCTAGCCAACACTTTACAAAGGATTTTAAGATCATTGTTAAGAAGTGAGATCGGTCTATATGATGTATACATTAAGTTTTCCTGGTTTTAATAAGAGTGAGATCTCTGCCATGTTAAGAGATGGGGGGAGGGAACCGCTATTCAAAGATTCATTATACATATCTAATAGGGGAGTTATTAGTTTATCCTTAAACATTTTATATATTTCAATGGGAATTCCATCAGGTCCAGGACTTTTTCCTCCCTTCATGCTGGAAATGGCCAAGGATAGATCCTCAGCAATTAGTTCCAAGTCCAGAGATTTTACAGAGTCATCATCCAGAGTTGCAAAACTTAACGAATCTAAGAATTCCTTTTGTGTTTCAATAGTTGTAGATGAACAGTCTGTGTAGTATAGCGCTTCATATAATTTTTTGAAAGTTCTGTTAATTTCCTGTGGGTCACTGGTTTCTAAACCCTCATCAGTTGTAATTTTATTCATTGTTCTCTCAGTTTCCAACTGCTTAATATGCCAGGCTAAAAGCTTACTGGCTTTTTCACCTTGTTCATAGTAAGACTGTTTCAATTTCATTAGGCTTTTGGTTGCCTTGTTTATTGACAGAACATTATATTTAGCTCTATGTTCATTCAATTCTTTAAATAAGTATTGAGAGGGTTTTTTTAAATAATGTTTGAATGTTTTTTATCTTTTGTTCTAATTGCTCCATTTCTTTCTTCCAACTTTTATGTTTAAAGCTAGTGTAGCTAATCATCTGACCTCTCAAGAAGGCTTTGAAGGCATCCCATCGTACAGCAGCAGATGTTTGAGTATTCATTTCAAAGTAATAATCAATTTGTGCCCCAATACATTGTAAAAAGTCTGGGTCCTTTAGCCAGAATGACTGGAGACGCCATCTAGCGGGCCTAAGAAAAGCTTTGGGTGTATTCAAATTAAATGAAACAGACGCATGATCTGAAATTACTATCCCATCGTACCAGCTATCTGAAATTATAGGTGTCAAATTGGCAGAGATAAAAAAAAATCAATTCTAGAAAATGTCTGACAAGTGCTTGAATAGCAAGAAAAAGTTAGCTTATCAGGATGGTCTTTTCTCCATATGTCAATCAAATTAAATTCTTTAATAATGTTAGGACTGGGACTGTTTTGGCCTCTAGAGGCCGCTGTTATTTCCTTTTCGTGTCATGTTTGTTTTGGCCTCTAGAGGCCGCCACTGTTCCTGTGTTTTGTGTTTGTGTTGATTGCCTGTTTAGCCCTCATTATTTTCACCTGTGTTCAATTTGTGTGTATAAATACCCCTCTGTTTGTTCCCTTGTCATGGAGTCTTTTTCCTATGTTATGCTGTTAGTGCTAGTTCCTTCTGTCCCATGTACCTTGCCTGTGTCTTTGTATTCTTGGTTTTTGCTTCTTTCTTTTGGACTTTGTGGATTTTGTTTTTGACCTTTTTGATCTTCTGAGCATTTGAGTTTTTGCCTTTTTTCTTATTTGGATTTTGGACTTTTACCCTTTGGATATTTTTATTTTTATCTTCTGAGCTTTTGGATTTTCTTTTAGTTTTTTCCATCGGATTGTAAATATTGTACATAGTGTAAATAAACTGTTTTTTGATACTCTACTTTCGCCTCACGTCTCTGCACTTGAGTCATCCCCCTGGTGGCCTAGTGGGGGTTTACTAGATTATCACACCAGTGACCCGGGTTCGAATCCCAGCAAAACCCTAACAGAAAGATTCCGTCATGACCGACTCAGCAGAGGCTTCTTCATCTGTCTACCCGGCCAACCTTCAGGGAATGATGGCTGCGTTAACATGCCTCGGATCCACCATGGACACTCATGGACAGGCTCTCGCAAGCCAACGTGAGACCTTTGCTCGCCACGAGGTACTGCTTCAGCAGATTGGGAGAACCCTGGCACAGCTGACTTCTCTGACCCCATCTCTTCCACCTGCTCCTGCTCCACCATCCGCTCCACCATCTGCCATGCTGCCTTCTTCACCTCGCGAACCCAGCCTTCCTGCACCACAGAGGTATGATGGCAAGCACAGTGAGTGTTGAGAGTTCCTTACCCAGTGTCAACTCACCTTTGAGCTTCAGCCTACCACCTACACTACGGATCGCCGCAAGATTGCCTTTGTGATAACCTTGTTAGCTGGTAAGGCGCGAGCCTGGGCTACTGCTATCTGGCAGAGACAGGGACCTGAGTGCTCTGATTTCCAGCTGTTTACTGAGGAGATGCTGCGTGTCTTTGATCAAGCAGACATCAGTAAAGACGCAGCCAGAAAGCTCATGTCCATCCGGCAAGGGGGAAGCGTCGCAGACTAAGCCATCTCGTTCCGGACGCTCGCAGCAGTAAGTGGATGGAACGAGACTGCCCTGGTGTCAGCCTTCCACCATGGTCTGTCTGACCCCATCAAAGACGGTCTGGCTTCTATCGGATGCCCAAGTGACCTTGAAACACTGATCTCACATTCTACTCGTCTGGACAACAGGATGAGAGAACGCCGCCAAGTCCTGAGCCTCCCCGGCCTCCCTGCCTCTACCTGGAGCCCGTCTACCTCCTCCAGTGACTGTCCAGAACCCATGCAAGTGGGCCGTACTCGCCTCTCTGCATCTGAGAGGGAGCGCAGAAGGAGGGACAAGTGCTGCATCTACTGTGGCAAGCCTGGTCACTTCCGAGCATCATATCCCGAACTCTCGGGAAAAGGACCACCCCCGTCCAGCTGAGGGAGGATTGTGACGGGGCCTACCCTCTCTCCCGGACTCCCTGGCCAAGGAATCTACATCCCGGTCTCCATCTCCTGGGGTGAGTCCGTCCACTCTTGTCAAGCTTTGTTAGACTCAGGGGCGGCTGGAAACTTTATGGATATTCACTTCGCCCATAGTATCAATGTCCCGACTGCACCTCTTGAAGTCCCACTGTCTGTGTCTGCCCTGGATGGCCAAGCCTTAGGTGACGGAAGAGTCACCCAAGTAACTTCTCCAGTCTTCCTCCAGTCTCAAGGTCACAAGGAAGAAATATCCCTGCACCTGATTCCTTCACCTGAGTTCCCAGTTATTCTAGGTCTCCCTTGGCTTACCCGCCACAACCCTCGTATAGACTGGGTCACTAGCCAGGTTGTGGAGTGGGGTCTTGCTTGCTATGCCTCTTGTCTGCTCTCTAGCTCTCCTGTGTCTCCTGCTGAGCCTCCTGATCTCAGAGTTATCTCAAGTTCCCACAGAGTACTGGGATCATAAGGAAGTTTTCAGCAAGAGCAGGGCCGCCGTTCTTCCTCCGCACCGTGCCTACGACTGTGCCATCGACTTGCTCCCTGGGACTACCCCTCCTCGTGGCAGACTGTTTTCCCTCTCTCAGCCAGAACGCAAGGCCATGGAGGAATACCTCAAAGATGCCCTGGTCTCTGGGTTCATTCGACCCTCCACCTCACCTGCTGGTGCCGGCTTCTTCTTTGTCGGCAAGAAGGATGGGGGGCTCCGGCCATGTATTGATTATAGGGGCTTGAACAAGATCACAGTGCGCAACCGCTATCCCCTTCCACTGATGTCCACAGCATTCGACCTGCTCCAAGGTGCCACCATCTTCACCAAGTTGGACTTACGGAACGCATACCACCTCGTCCGTATCCGACAGGGAGACGAGTGGAAGACCGCCTTTAACACCCCGTCAGGGCACTACGAGTACCAGGTGATGCCCTTCGGACTCACCAACGCACCAGCTGTTTTTCAGGCCCTAATCAACGACGTCTTGGGGGACATGATTAACCTGTACGTTTTTGTCTACCTCGACGACATCCTTATCTTTTCCAAGACCATGCAGGAGCACCGCCACCATGTCCGCCAGGTTCTCCAGAGGCTGCTACAGAACAATCTGTTTGCCAAGGCCCAGAAATGCTAATTTCATGTTCCCAAGGTCTCCTTTCTGGGTTTTATTGTACGGACAGGCCAACTCCAAATAGACCCAGCCAAGACCCTGGCCGTCCGGGACTGGCCCACTCCCAAGTCCGTCAAAGAGGTTCAGCGGTTCTTAGAATTTGCTAACTTCTACCGCAAATTTATCAGGAACTTTTAGTTCTGTAGCAGCACCCATGTCAGACCTCACCAAAGGGACAGGTGGATCTTATGTCTGGTCTCCTCAGGTGGAAAAGGCATTCAAAGACCTCAAGGACTGCTTCTGCATGGCACCCATTCTGGTCCTCCCGGACACCTCCCAACCATTCATCATGGAGGTGGCTGCCTCAGACAGTGGTGTTGGCTCAGTGCTCTCTCAACATTCGGAAGGAAAGCTGCACCCCTGCGCTTACTTCTCCCACCGCCTGAGTCCTGCAAAGTCCCAGTACGATGTGGGGGATCGAGAACTGCTAGCGGTCAAACTGGCCCTTGAGGAGTGGAGGCACTGGCTGAAGGGAGTGCAACATCCATTCCTGGTTTGGACGGACCACAAGAACCTGGAGTACCTCCAGCAAGCCAAGAAACTGAACCCATGACAGGCTAGGTGGGCCCTGTTTTTCAGTCGGTTTGACTTCACCCTATCGTACTGCCCTGGCTCCAAGAACACCAAACCTGATGCACTGTCCAGGCTGTTCTCTGCCACTAACAGGGAGAGTGAAATCGGGCCTATCATCCCTATATCCCGGATTGTGGCTCCTGTCCGCTGGGGTATTGAGGATACCGTTCGACAAGCTCAACGCCGGGACCCTGATCCTGGGACGGGGCCACCAGGCCTCCTGTACGTCCCTCGTCATGTCTGGGCCAAGGTTCTCCAGTGGGGTCACTCTTCCCCTCACCGCCCACCCGGGAGCTCGGAGGACCCTGGACTTCCTGAAAAGACGCTTCTGGTGGCCTAACATGGAGAAGGAAGTGAGGTCATTCGTCCTGTCCTGTGAGGTCTGCACCAGAACCAAGAACCCGTGACAGCATCCCCAGGGTCTCCTGCATCCTCTGACCATTCCCCGGCGTCCCTGGTCCCACGTGGCAGTCGACTTCATCACGGGTCTCCCCGAGTCTCAAGGTAACACTGTCATATTGGTCATAGTGGACAGATTCTCCAAGGCCTGCCGCTTTATTCCACTGTGCAAACTCCCCTCTGCCCTTGACACTGCTAAATTGTTGTTCACTCATGTCTTCCGAGTTTTTGGTCTCCCTCAGGACATCGTCTCTGACCGGGGGCCCCAGTTCTCCTCCCGAGTATGGCATGGCTTCTGCAAGAGCATCAGGGCCACTGCCAGCCTCTCCTCTGGGTTCCACCCCCAGTCCAACAGCCAGACGGAGAGGCTCAACCAGGACCTGGAAACCACCCTGCGAGGCCTGGCTATGGATAACCCGACATCGTGGAGCACCTGGCTGCCATGGGCAGAGTACACCCACAACACCCTGCAGTCATCGGCCACCAAGCTGTCGCCATTCCAGTGCCAATTCGGGTTCCAGCCACCTCTGTTCCCGGACCAGGAGGAGGACGCTGGGGTGCCCTCGGTCAACCATTACATGAGACGGTGTCGCAAGACCTGGAGCAAAGTCAGGAGGACACTCATCCAGACCTCCAGTACCAACCAGACTCAGGCCAACCGCCATAGGAGACCTGCCCACACTTTCAGCCCTGGGCAGCGGGTTTGGCTGTCCACCAAGGACCTTCCGCTGCGGGTGGAGAACTGCAAGCTTGCTCCTCGCTACATTGGCCCCTTCAAGGTGGTGCGCAGGGTGAACCCTGTCGCCTACCAGCTCCAGTTGCCCCGGACTCTGAGGATCAACCCCACATTCCATGTTTCCCTGTTGCGGCCCGTACTGACGTCCACGTATGCCCCTGCCCCTAGGAACCCCCCACCCCCCTGCATCTTCCAGGGTCAGACTGTGTTCACCGTGCATCGCCTGCTTGACTCCCGCTGGGTCCCCGGCGGGCTTCAATATCTAGTGGACTGGGAGGGCTATGGCCCTGAGGAGCGCTGCTGGGTCCCAGCTCTGGACATATTAAATAAGGAACTTTGTCAGGACTTCCATTCGGCCCATCCGGATCGCCCTGGGAACGTCAGGAGATGCTCCTGGGGGGGGATCCTGTTAGGACTGGGACTGTTTTGGCCTCTAGAGGCCGCTGTTATTTCCTTTTCGTGTCATGTTTGTTTTGGCCTCTAGAGGCCACCACTGTTCCTGTCTTTTGTGTTTGTGTTGATTGCCTGTTTAGTCCTCATTATTTTCACCTGTGTTCAATTTATTGTGTGTATAAATACCCCTCTGTTTGTTCCCTTGTCACGGAGTCTTTTTCCTATGTTATGCTGTTAGTGCTAGTTCCCTCTGTCCCATGTACCTTGCCTGTGTCTTTGTATTCTTGGTTTTTGCTTCTTTCTTTTGGACTTTGTGGATTTTGTTTTTGACCTTTTTGATCTTCTGAGCATTTGAGTTTTTGCCTTTTTTCTTATTTGGATTTTGGACTTTTACCCTTTGGATATTTTTATTTTTGTTATCTTCTGAGCTTTTGGATTTTCTTTTAGTTTTTTCCATCGGATTGTAAATATTGTACATAGTGTAAATAAACTGTTTTTTGATACTCTACTTTCGCCTCACGCCTCTGCACTTGAGTCATCCCCCTGGTGGCCTAGTGAGGATTTGCTGGATTATCACACCAGTGACCTAGGTTTGAATCCCAGCAAAACCCTAACAAATAAAGTGAAATAACTCCTTTCTGGTCTGAGTCTGGGAGGCATCAATCCCTGTAGATCGGTCCTTTTTAGGTTGGAGAACACAACTGAAATCCCCACCTATAATATAACTACCAGGTAATTCCATCAAGGTTAAGAACAAGTGTCTGAAAAATGAAGGGTTATCGTCATTGGGACCATATAGGTTGACTAGGTTTAGGTTTACAGATAGAATTTCACGCTGAATAATAATATATCTGCCAAGTTTATCTTCAGCCACATTAATAAGTTGAAAAGGTACAGACTTATGAATCAGTTATTACCCCACGTGAGTGTGAACTAAATGAAGCAGAAAAGACATGGCCAGGCCATCTTCTCCTAACTCTAATTACATCATCAGGAGTCAAGTGGGTGTCTTGGAGAAAAACTATCTTAGCCTGAAGATGTTTAATCCTACTCATGACTTGTTTTAACTTGACAAGCTTATTTAAACCTCTTACATTCCAGGAGGTAAATTGCAGTTTAGAAGACATGTTGAAATATTATATATGTGGGAGTAGTGGGCTTATTGCTAAAGTGACTAATGAGCCAAAGGGAGATTTAATAATATTTCTATAATTTAATAATAATAATAATAATAATAATAATCTCATTCTCATCTCATTATCTCTAGCCGCTTTATCCTGTTCTACAGGGTCGCAGGCAAGCTGGAGCCTATCCCAGCTGACTACGGGCGAAAGGCAGGGTACACCCTGGACAAGGACAGGGCTGACACATAGACACAGACAACCATTCACACTCACATTCACACCTATGGTCAATTTAGGGTCACCAGTTAACCTAACCTGCATGTCTTTGGACTGTGGGGGAAACCGGAGCACCCAGAGGAAACCCACGCGGACACGGGGAGAACATGCAAACTCCACACAGAAAGGCCCTCGCTTGCCACGGGGCTCGAACCCGGACCTTCTTGCTGTGAGGCGACAGCGCTAACCACTACACCACCGTGCCACCCCCAAAGGGAGATGTAATAAGAAAAACAAACAACAACAAAAAAACCCTGTGCCTATAAACCTGACGAACATGAACCTGCGTATTTCCCCAAATGAAATACACATACCCCTCCCACAATGTAGATTCCCAATGACTCCAAAGTGGAGCCAGGCTATGGAGGTTAGCTGGTCCACCCATACCCAAAATAGAGTGAGGAACAGCATACCTGTTGAGCTCCACAGAGCCCCACCAAAAGTACAACCAAACTTTTAAACTCTTAAAATATATTCAGTCGGATAGTTGCAGATGTTTACTTTGCCATGTTTTCACCATTCATAATTTGTTGTTACCTTAATTGGCCACAGTTAGCAAAAAGGATTATTCAATGTTCGGTTCAGCCACTACGCTTGTGTCCGCTTGCTCTGTGTCCGCTTGCTCAGTGTCCGCCATCAGCCCTCGGACGAACTTTTCTGCTTCCGATGCAGTGTCAAATGTGTGTCGTCTTCCCTTTATGGTGATTAGCAGTGTGGCAGGGTGAATCATGCCATAGCACAGTGTCAGGTATGAGAGGGCAGCCAGCTGTTTCTTCACAGGATCAAAGACTTGCCTCCGTTTGCGAAGGCTAGAAGAGATGTCAGGAAAAAACATAATCCTTTGTTCGTCGTACTTTATCTTGCCCGCATCTCTTGCAGCTGCCATGACCTGTTCCTGATCAGCATAGTTTAAAAACTTCATTACAATCAATCACTCTTGGGCACACAGGGGATCGATCGTTGCCAGACTGCTTCTGCACACTGCCTATTCGATGAGCCCTTTCAATGAGTATGGGATTGGGAAACTCACCAAGCACTTCAGGGATCATGTTTTCAAGAAAAGCACACATATTAGTCCCTTCTTTCCCTTCAGGGAGGCCAACCAGTCTAAGATTCGGTTTTCTAAATCATCCACTTTTCGCATCATCTCTTCCAATGTTTGCATCATTTGAGACTGTGCTTGTAGAGATGTGATTTCGTCTTCATTGGTGCTAATTCTCTCCTCGGCCTCTATCATGCATCCTGATATTTCTTTCAGCTCACCTTGTATTCCTTGAATAGAGCCAAGCAGAGCATCAAATCTCGATACGAAATCTTCCTTCATCGTTTCGATGGCAGTGATAATTTGACTGGAGTTAGCTAAATTGCCACTGGCCTCGGAGCCTGATGCTAGCTGCGCTGGGCTAGAAGGGGTGTCCAGCTTTGTGGTCATCTTCGGAAGTTTAGGAGGCTTATTTGACGGCATATTAGTTGACAAATCAGCTTAAACACAGGAGTGGCTGAGTATTAGAGCTGAAAGCAATACTTTGTCCGACTGTTAATAATTTTACTTTCGGTCGGGAGAGCTCTGTCACGCGTCCACCTAGCACAACGCCATAACCCCTCCCCCCAATCAAAACAGTTTTTACAAAGACACCCACATCCGCTTGTTCTGACCCACTGGAGGTAGCGTCACAGTGCTGTTAGCCAATCAGAGGTAACTCGTTTACATGTCATGAATATTAATGAGTAAGAGCTGAAATCCTGTCGTTCTCCCGCCACCCACTCCTCCACCAAACAGCCTGAAACAGGAGAACCACAGCATTTTTTTTTCACCAAAACTGGCTCACAGGGCATTCATTCATACTAGAGACCACCGCACAATTAATGAAAAAACAATGCAATGAGACCTTTAAAAAAAGTTTTTATTTAGATTATTAGCAGAAGACAATGTTTCTTTTGCTTGTGTCACTGACACCGCTAGGGGTTACTTGAATTTATGTTCATGAATTGTTCCATGAAGTGTTACAGCTGGCTTTGGAAAGTCAGATAATGTACAATGTACCAGTTGCACTTTGAGCTCTCCTCATGGACAGCTGTGCACATGCTTATCTTTACAAGCTGAAGCCAGTTGAACCATAATACTGGCAGAAGCCAAAGAAACATGTCGACTGACAAGGTAGTGGAGTATTATAGGATTTTGCACAAATATGACAACATAGTTTTATTTATTGTGACATAGATTTAGATTTATTAGCTTTGTCATATGTAATTATAATTATATAGTTTGTAAATTTTTCAATATATCAAACAGGAATAGTATAATTAAAAATCTCTCTCTGTATGTTTTATTTATATATATATATATATATATATATATATATATATATATATACACACACACACACACACACACACACACACACACAGAGTTGAGGTCAGAAGTTTACATACAGTGACATGAATGTCATCTTGGATATGAATGTCATGGCAATATTTGGGCTTTCAGTAATTTCTTTGAACTGTTCTTTTTCTGTGGCAGAATGATTGTACAGCATACATCTTTAATTTAAAAAAGAAATGCTCCAATTTGGTGCACAAGTTTTAATTTTCTTTGGGTTTTCTGATATCAACACGGTCAAAATTATACATACAGGGTCAAAGATTTACATATGCTCACTTAGATTATTAATTCAGAGGTGCTGAAACTTCCAAAATGTCTCTTATCTTGCCAAGGTCTCTTAACTTCCTGTTAGTGATTATGATTGACTAGTGTTAAAGCCTGTGTCAGTGCCTACTCCAGAGCCAGTGCCCAGGTTAGCTAGAGCAGAGTCAGCACCTGTGCCAGCTTCAGTGGCAATGCTAGAGTTAAGGCCAGTGCCAGAACCTGAGCCTGTTCCAGAACCTGGGTCAGAGGATGTTGGCGCGACCTCTGCCTCAGCTAGTTATGAAGACGTCATCGTCCTGCTGCTGCCCGGCTATGAAGATGTCGTCATCCCGCCGCTGCCCGGCCATTAAGACATCATCGTCCTGCCGTCAGGTCCTAACCAGGACTGAAGCAATGCACTGACAGAGTTCGAGCCCATGCCTGAGTCCAATTCTGAGTCCAAACCAAGTCCTGAGTACGAGCTAGAGCCAAGTCCTGAGTCCAAGCTATGCCCAGAGTTTGAATGAGAGCCAAGTCCTGAATCCAAGTCAAGTCCACAGTCCAAGCAAAGTCCAGAGCTCGAGTCCTCTACAGAGCCTGAATACAGCCTGGAGCCTGAGTTGGAGCTTGCTTCCTGCCCTGTGTCCAAGCCAGTTCCAGAGCTCCAACCAGAGTCATCTCCTGAACTTAAGCCAGAGTCTAGCCCAGAGCTCAAGTCATCTCCAGAGCTCAAGCCCAGCCTTGTGTCCAAGCCAGTTCCAGAACTCAAGCCTGAGTCATCTCCTGAGCTGGAGCCAGAGTCCAGCCCAAGGCTCAAGTCGTCTCTAGAGCTCTGGATCTGAGCAAAGTCCAAGACCCAACTCAAGTTCGGAGTCTGAGCATGATTCTGGCCCAGAGCCCAAGTCAAGTCCCAAGCTCAAGCCCACTCCTAGTCAAGAATCCAAGTCTTGTCCTGAGCCTGAATCCCCACAGGGGCCAAGTATGAGGGATTTACGCTCCCAGTGGGAGCTCTTTGGGAGCGGGTTCTGTCAGTCCTGCATGCTGTGGCACATGCACCTGAAGGCACCGTGCGCCTTGGGCTGCACACATGGTAAGTGGTCTCCAGCATGCGCGCTGTTAATGACATGCACCTGAACTCTATTAAGGAACTGTGTACACCTATATTAGGACTGTTCTGATGCATGTTCAGGGCGAAGTATTATGATACGCCAGTACACATTACCGAGCCTTTCTACCCATGTTCTTGATTCCTGTGTCTGTTTTTTGTTCCCGTTCTCACTTTGTCTCTGATATCCTGTTTGCGCCTCGCCCGACCCTTTTGCCTGTTTCATGTGTTTGGATTTTGCCTGCTGATTTGGACTCTTTGCCTGCGTGTGCATTACACGCTTGTTTGTGTGTGTGTATATATATATATATATATATATATATATATATATACACACATACATACACGCATACATATATATACATACATACATACATACACATATATATACACATATACACACACACACACACACACACACACATATATATATATATATATATATATATATATATATATATAGTGTATGTGTGTGTGTGTGTGTGTGTACATATATATATATATATATATATATATATATATATATATATGTACACACACACACACACACATACACTATATATATATATATATATATATATATATATATATAGTGTGTGTGTGTGTGTGTGTACATATATATATATATATATATATATATATATATATATATATATGTATGTGTGTGCGTGCGTGTGTGTGTGTACATATATATATATATATATATATATATATATATATATATATATATATATAGTTATTCAACTGATTACTTCTGCACTTACATCCACCTCCCTTGTGTACCTGACACTACCTAACTTGACATTAACTATTTTCATGTATCTGTCAGTTCTGTGCACTGTGCACCTTAGACTTAGACAACCTTTATTGTCATTCAGTATGCAACATGTGTACACAGAACAAAACTTTGTTGCAATTTGGCTCAGCACAGAATTAAATATGAAGTGTATTAAATTAAATTATGCAGCAGCAAAAATATTATAAAATGCAATAGTATAAGGTGACCTGTGGAATTAGGAATGTTCAAGTATAAATAGGAGTTTATAGTTTGGAATTCAGCAGTCTGATGACCTAGGGGAAAAACTTGGTGGTCCTGCACCTAATGCTGCGGAATCTCTTTCCAGAGGTCAGAGGTGAGAACAGTCCATAATAAGGGCGTGAGGGGTCACTGATGATGTTTCTGGCTTGAGACATGCAATGCCTTGGTGCAATGTCCTGAATGGAGGGAAGAGAAGTCCCAATGATTTTCTTTACTGTCCTCACCAGTCTCCTCACATTCTTCCAGTCAGAGGCACTGCAGCCTCCACACCATACGGAGATGCAGCTGGTT